>NC_058524.1:542263458-542566489 GCF_904849725.1 Hordeum vulgare subsp. vulgare | reverse complement strand
AAATAGCGGGTGGGGACCACATGTCATTCACTACTATTAACTTAACATAAACAAATTAAGTAGATTAGGCTTAACTAACTAATTACATTTTAATTAAATAATTAACTAGTTAATTAATTAATTAATTAATTTCATATTATTTATTTATTTTATAATATTTTTATTATTATCATTTTATTAAAAACATTTTTTTAATCATGTTCTTTTATATAGTTTAAAGGGGGGTCCTCGCCCCCTTTGTCAGTTACAGTGGAAATGTTAGTGGGGGGTTTAATCCCCCACTAACAGTGCATCGGACGGGGGCGGCCGGGGCAGGGGCATGCTACTGCAACAAAAGACCATCCAACGGTGTCAGAAATAGGCACGTCGACGGGAGAATACTTGGCTTGATCTTTTTGTTGCGGCTACGCCTTAAGAGACTTCCTAGGCAAGTATGCAAAGGATTTCCCTCGTGGCCTTGGAGCCTTGCGTTGGTGTTCCCTCGAAGCGGAAAGGGTGATGTAGCGTAGCGGTGGTAAGTACTTCCCTCAGTTTGAGAACCAAGGTATCAATCCGGCGGAAGAGTATCTCAAGATCCTGCACAAACACAAAAGCTTGCACCCAACTCTATGAAGGGGTTGTCAATCCCTTATAGATTGTTTGCCAAGTGAGAACTGAAAGCAACAAAGTAACAAAGCAAAGTAAAAGCAGAAGTGTAAACGATGGATGTGAATAGACCCGGGGGCCTTAGTGTTTACTAGTGGCTTCTCTCATGAAAGCAAGTAGACGGTGGGTGAACAAATTACTGTCAAGCAATTGATAGAACCGCGCAAAGTCGTGACGATATCTATGCAATGATTGTTTCTATAGGCATCACGTCCAAAACAAGTAGACCTATACTTTTTGCATCTACTACTATTACTCCACACGTCGACCATTATCCAGCATGCATCCAGTGTATTAAGTCCATAAGAACAGAGGAACGCCTTAAGCAAGATGACATGATGTAGAGGGATAATCTCAAACCAATGATAAAAACCCCATCTTTTTACCCTTCATGGCAACTACTTGATGTGTGCCTTGCTGCCCCTACTGTCACTGAGAAAGGTCACCACATGGTAGAACCCAAAACCAACCACTTCTCCCATTGCAAGAATCATAGATCTAGTTGGCCAAACAAAACCCAAGACTCACAGAGACTTACAAGGATATCAAATCATGCATATAAGAAATCAGCAAAGACTCAAATATATATCATAGATAATCTGATCACAAATACACAATTCATCGGATCTCGACAAACACACCGCCAAAGAAGATTACATCGGATAGATCTCCATGAAGATCATGGAGAACTTTGTATTGAAGATCCAAGAGAGAGAAGAAGCCATCTAGCTACTAACTACGGACCCGTAGGTGTGAAGTGAACTACTCACGAGTCATTGGAGGGGCGAAGATGATGATGAAGAAGCCCTCCAACTCCAAAGTCCCCTCCGGCAGGGTGCCGAGAAGGGTCTCCAGATTAGATCTCGCGAAAACGGAAGCTTGCGGCGGCGGAAAATTATTTTCGAGGCTCCCCTGATTTTTTGCGGAATATTTGGGAATTTATAGGCCAAAGACCTAGGTCAGGGGGCGGCCAGGGAGGCCACAAGCCTGCCCACCGCCGCCTCCCCCCTGGTGGCGTAGTGGGGGCTTGTGGGCTCCCTGCTGGCTTGGCCCAAAATCCCCCTGGTCTTCTTCCGTTCGGGAAAAATCATTTCGGGGGTTTTCTTCCGTTTGGACTCCGTTCCAAAATCAGATCCGAAAAGAGTCAAAATCACGAAAAAATAGGAACTGGCACTTGGCACTGAATTAATAAGTTAGTCCCAAAAATATATAAAAGGTACATAAAACAACCAAAGAAGACAAGATAACAGCGTGAAACCATCAAAAAATATAGATACGTTTGAGACGTATCAAGCATCCCCAAGCTTAACTCCTGCTCGTCCTCGAGTAGGGAAGTGATAAGAATGAATTTTTGATGCTTTCATGCTACCTAGCATAGGTGTCCTTTGTAATTCCTCTTACGTGTCGTGAATGTTCAGATCCATTAGATTCAGAACAATAGTTTGCTATTGACGTGGAAACAATAATAACTCAAGCAAACTAGCAAGGTAATCATGAACTTTCAAAATAACAAGGCCAAAAGAAAGTTATCCCTACAAAAGCATATAGTATGGCTATGCTCTATCATCATTGCACAACGAATTTAAATCATGCACAACCCCGGTATTGGCCAAGTAATTGTTTCACACCTTTACTTTCTCAAACATTTTCAACTCTCACGCAATACATGAGCGTGAGCCATGGTTATAGCACTATAGATTGTGTGGAATGTAGTGGAGGTTGCAAGACAAAAAAGAAGGAGATAGTCACATTAACTAGGCATATCAATGAGCTGTGGAGATGTTCATCAATAGATATCAATGTGAATGAGTAGGTATTGCCATACAAATGATGCACTAGAGCTACGAGCATGCGAAGGCTCTTAAAGAAAACTAGTGGGTGTGCATCCAACTTGCTTGCTCACGAAGACCTAAGGCAATTCTGAGGAAGCCTATCATTGGAATATACAAGCCAAGTTATATAATGAAAATTTCCCACTAGCTATATGGTGGTGACAAAACGAGAGACTCTCAATCATGAAGATCATGGTGCTTTAATATGCACAAGTGTGGAAAAAGTGGTAGCATTGTCCCTTCTCTCTTTTTCTCTCATTTTTTTGGTGGGCTCTTTGGCCTTTTTTATGGGCTTATTTGGCATCTTTTATTTCCTCACATGGGACAATGCTCCATTAATGATGACCATCACACTTTCAACTCAAAACTTAGAGCAACTATGACTCTATATGGAATGCCTTCGGTAGTGTACCATGGCAATGATCTAGCATGGCATAGACATCAATGGAAACATCATGCTAGCTATCTTACGATCGTGCAAAGGAAAAGTAGACGTGGTGGCACATGTCATGGTGGTAGTTGCATGGCAATATATCTTGGAATGACTTTGAAAAAGCCATAATAGGTAGTTATGGTTGCTGTTTTGAGGGAGGCTAATGGTGGGTTTTGTGCACCGGCGAAAGTTGCACGGCACTAAGAAGATAGTGATGGTGGAAGATGAAAGTGCATCTAAACCATGGACTCAACATTAGTCATGAAGAACTCATATACTTGTTGCAAAAGTTTTATTAGTAATCGAAACAAAGCATTCAACGCATACTCCTAGGGGAAGGGTTGGCGGGTATAAACCATCGCGCGATCCCGACCGCCACGCAAAGGATGACAATCAATATACTAATCATGCTCAGATTTCATCACATAGCGGTTCACCATACGTGCATGCTACGGGAATCACTAACTTCAACACAAGTATTTGTAGATTCACAACACCTTACTAGCATGACTTCAATATTACCATAACCACAACTCAAAACTAATTGAGATGAATCAAACTTCTCTAACTATTCAATGCACATGAAGGTGGAAGTTTTCGTATCCCTTTGGATAACTGCCCCTTTTGAGACTACTTTCAAAGCATATATCAAATACCAAGCCATGCACCGTTGTGCTCTAAAATATATAAGTGAAGCACATAGAGCAAAAGTATCTAGCTCAAAAGATATAAGTGAAGCACATGTGAGCTGAATTGTCTAACAAAAGATATAAGTGAAGCTCGACAAAATCACGGTGTGTGCATGTCTCTATCTCTAGGTGTGCAGCAAGGATGATTATGACACAACAAAAATAAAAGACTCCTACGATACAAGACGCTCCAAGCAAAAACACATAACATGTGGTGAATAAAAATAAAGCCCCAAGTAACGTTACCTATGGATTAAAGACGAGAGAGGGGATGCCTTCCCGGGGCATCCCCAAGCTTAGGATTTTACGACATCCTCGAATCTCTTGGGGTGCCTTGGGAATCCCCAAGCTTGAGCTCTTGCCACTCTTTATCTCTTTGTCCATAAGAACTTCACCCAAAACTTGAAAACTTCACAACACGAAACTTAAACAGAAACTCGTGATAACATTAGTACAAGAAAGCAAACCACCACTTCCTGAGGTACTGTAGCAAACTTAAATTCTACTTGTGCTAATGTTGGGTTACTGTACTTTCAATCTTCCATGGCTAATACCCCCCGATACTATCCATAGTTTCATCAAAATAAGCAACCAACACAACAAAAACAGAATCTGTTAACAGCAGACCAGTCTGTAGCAATCTGTATATTTCATATACCTCTCGTACTTCAAAACTTCTGAAACATTACGACAGTCTGAAGAATTTGCGTAGCAATCAGCAGCAAAAAGAATTAACTCAAAATCTCTTACAGAGAAAAATGAAAATTCTTTTCGTGAGTAGAAAGTTTCTGTCTTTTCCAGCATGACCAAACGATCATCCCCAAGAATAATCATAACGGTTTTGCTTGGCACAAATGCAAAAAGAAACACAAAAAGCACAATCATAACAGAATTATGAAAGTGTGGAAAACACAAAACAGAAAGAAAAAGGATAGATTCGTTGGGTTGCCTCCCAACAAGCGCTTTTGTTTAATGCCCTTAGCTAGGCATTCAATGATGCTCTCACAAAAGACAAGAATTGAAGCACAACGAGAGCATCCTAAAGCATGTGAAAACCACATCTAAGTCTAACATACTTCCTATGCATAGGCATTTTATAGGAAAACAGATTGTCAAGACAACCAATAGTTGCCACATGCAAGGAAGAAGAAAGAGACAATAGCAATCTCCACATAACGAGAGGTAAATTGGTAACATGAAAGTTTCTACCACAATATTTTCCTCTCTCATAGCAATTACATGTGGGATCATATTAGAATTCAACAATGTAACTATCACATAGGATATTCTTTTCATGATCCACATGCATGCAAAGTTGACGCTCTTCAAAAATAGTGGGACTATCATCAACGAAAGTCATGACTTCTCCGAACCCACTTTCAATCTCATTGCAAACATCATATTCATCATGAGGCTTAAACAAATCTTCAAGATCATAAGAAAAATCATCGCCCCACTCATGATCATTGCAACAAGTAGAGGTCATAGCAAAACTAGCATCCCCAAGCTTAGGGTTTTGCATATTCTTAGCATGATTGTCACTAATAGAATTTATAATGAAACCATTTCAATCATACTTTTCATCCAAGGAGACCTCGTGAATCACTTCATGAATTTCTTCATCACAATTTTCAGATTCACGCATCTTAAGAAAAACTCCATAGAAATAGTCAATTGTCCTCAACTCACAAGCAATTCGTTCAACAATAGTGGGTCTCTTAAAGAGACTAGCTAGTGGATGAGGATCCATATCAATAGATTTTCAGCAAGCGAAGATGCAAGCTTATTGAAGGCACATGGCACACAAGCGAACAGAAAGCAAACGAGATAAAAAGGGCGAACGAAAAAGGCAAACGAAAACGGCAAATGTGGAGTGGGGGAGAGGAAAACGAGAGGCAACTGGCAACAAAAGTAAATGCAAGAGAAGAGTTTGTGAGACCTACTTGGATAGATCTTGATTTCTCCTCCCCGGCAACGGCGCGAGAAATGCTTCTGCTACTGCAACAAAAGACCTTCCAACGGTGCCAGAAATAGGCACGTCGACGGGAGAATACTTGGCTTAATCTTTCTGCTACGGCTACGCCTTAAGGGACTCCCTAGGCAAGTATGCAAAGGATTTCCCCCATGGCCTTGGAGCCTTGCGTTGGTGTTCCCTCGAAGCAGAAAGGGTGATGTAGCGTAGTGGTGGTAAGTACTTCCCTCAGTTTGAGAACCAAGGTATCAATCCGGCGGAAGAGTATCTCAAGATCCTGCACAAACACAAAAGCTTGCACCCAACGCTATGAAGGGGTTGTCAATCCCTTATAGATTGTTTGCCAAGTGAGAACTGAAAGCAACAAAGTAACAAAGCAAAGTAAAAGTGGAGGTGTAAATGATGAATGTGAATAGACCCGGGGGCCGTAATGTTTACTAGTGGCTTCTCTCATGAAAGCAAGTAGACGGTGGGTGAACAAATTACTGTCGAGGAATTGATAGAACCGCGCAAAGTCGTGACGATTTCTATGCAATGATTGTTTCTATAGGCATCACGTCCAAAACAAGTAGACTGATACTTTGTGCATCTACTACTATTAATCCACACGTCGACCGCTATCCAGCATGCATCTAGTGTATTAAGTCCATAAGAACAGAGTAACGCCTTAAGCAAGATGACATGATGTAGAGGGATAATCTCAAACCAATGATAAAAACCCCATCTTTTTACCCTTGATGGCAACTACTTGATGTGTGCCTTGCTGCCCCTACTGTCATTGGGAAAGGTCACCACATGGTAGAACCCAAAACCAAGCACTTCTTCCATTGCAATAATCATAGATCTAGTTGGCCAAACAAAACCCAAGACTCGGAGAGACTTACAAGGATATCAAATCATGCATATAAGAAATCAGCAAAGACTCAAATATATATCATAGATAATCTGATCACAAATCCACAATTCATCGGATCTCGACAAACACACCACCAAAGAAGATTACATCGGATAGATCTCCATGAAGATCATGGAGAACTTGGTATTGAAGATCCAAGAGAGAGAAGAAGCCATCTAGCTACTAACTACGGACCCATAGGTCTGAAGTGAACTACTCACGAGTCATTGGAGGGGCGATGATGATGATGAAGAAGCCCTCCAACTCCAAAGTCCCCTCCGGCAGGGTGCCGGGAAGGGTCTCCAGATGAGATCTCGTAGAAACGGAAGCTTGCGGCGGCGGAAAAGTATTTTCGAGGCTCCCCTGATTTTTTGCGGAATATTTGGGAATTTATAGGCCAAAGACGTAGGTCAGGGTGCGGCCAGGGAGGCCACAAGCCTGCCCACCGCCGCCTCCCGCCTGGTGGCGGAGTGGGGGCTTGTGGGCTCCGTGGAGCCCACCTCGCTTGGACCAAAAGCCCCCTGGTCTTCTTCCGTTCGTGAAAAATCATTTCGGGGTTTTTCTTACGTTTGGACTCTGTTCCAAAATCAGACCTCAAAAGAGTCAAAAACACGGAAAAAACAGGAACTGGCACTTGGCACTGAATTAATAAGTTAGTCGCAAAAAAGATATAAAAGGTACATAAAACAACCAAAGAAGACAAGATAACAGCGTGAAACCATAAAAAATTATAGATACGTTTGAGACGTATCAGGGCACGCCGGGCACAAGGCGTCGGCGGCCAGGGCCGTGCAGCCGGTGGGTGGGCACGGGGCGAGCGGTAGGCGCGACGAGGCCGAACCAGGGGGAGGTGAGGGAGGAGCCCTGGGGGCTCACATTGAACTTGTAGAGGTGCAAAAGCGGGCTCGGGGGAGGTTCGACGAAGAGGCTTTGGGAAGCTCCGGTGGTGGAGGCGACGGGCACGGCATGGGGCTGGCACGGGGACGAGGTGGCCGGAGGAGCTGACCGGCGAAGTGGAGAGGAGGCGGTCCGGCATGATGAAGAAACCAGCGAGGGGCAGGTGGTGGTGGTGGTGGTGACCGGCCGGTGGTGGAGGGGCAGGGCGGGGCGGTGCCGGGTCGGCCGGCATCGTGGTGGCCAAAGGGAGGCACTGGGCGTCTCGGTGAGTGAGGCATGGCGAGTGCGGTGCCGCGCTGGGGCAAGGTGGTGCGAGGGGAGGGAGAGACTGTCGAGGAGAGCGCTGGGGAGGGGCTCGGGGCGATCTGGTGGCTATGGGGTGGGGTGACGAGGGGAAAATAGGGGAGAGCGAGGGACTGACGAGGGGTTCGAGCGAGGGATTCCCTCGCTCGTTCCTGTCGGCGGGGAGTCGGAGGAGCGGGAGTGGGGAGAGGGATCGCTTAGGGTTTAAGGGGGGTAGTATATACCCCCACGTAGCATAGGTGGACTGTGGGGTTGACCGGCTAGACCGGGGCCTTCTTTTTTCTATTTGATAGTTTCTGTTTTAATTATTCTTTAGTGCAATAAATAGTTCTAAAATTAACGGTTCCTAAATGACAATTCTCCTAGGTAATATTTGACACACCCGAACATTTTTATTTTTGCATTCGATAACTTTCATCGTTTGCCTTTATTTTTAATTTTGAATTTGACTCGGTTTTGAACTAACTCGAGATTAACGATAGTAATCACGATGACGTGGCATCATTAGTTCGGGATGACTGTAGTTTAATTGCATACAACAGTGTAGCAAAATCTTAGGATATCACAACTCTCCCGTACTAATAAGAATTCTCGTCCCAAGAATTCAGAGGTAGAAGGAAAGAGCTCGGGGTATTCATCACGAAGATGATCCTCGCATTCCCAAGTGGCTTCATCTTCAGAATGATTTAACCACTGCACTTTAAGGAACTTGGTGACTTTGCGACGAGTCTGACGTTCAGCCTCATCGAGAATGCAAACCGGATGCTCTTTATAAGAGAGGTCTTGTTGCATCTCAAGCATATCATGATCCACTTCTCGAATAGGATCCTTGAAGCAGCGGCGGAGCTGAGACACATGGAAGACATCATGAACTTGAGAAAGGTTCGCCGGTAGTTCCAATTGATAAGCCATTTTTCCACGCCTTTCGAGAACAGTGAAAGGACCAATATAGCGAGGAGCTAACTTTCCCTTGATCCCAAAAAGGTGTGCGCCTCTCATTGGTGTGACACGAAGATAAGCCTTTTCGCCAGGTTGATAGACCATATCTTGATGATGACAGTCATACTGACTCTTCTGAGGAGATTGAGCAGCCTTCAGATTCTCATGAATAATGCGAACTTGATTTTCAGCATGTTGGATAATATCCGGACCGAAGAGTGATCGTTCCCCAGTTTCTGACCAATTCAGAGGAGTTCGACACCTTCGTCCATACAATACTTCGAAAGGGGGCATCTTCAGACTAGCTTGATAGCTATTGTTGTACGAGAACTCGGTATACGGGAGAGATTCCTCCCATTTCTTACCGAAAGAAATGACACAAGCTCGAAGCATGTCCCCGAGAATTTGGTTGACTCATTCAACTTGTCCCTGGGATTGAGGATGAAATGCGGTGCTGAAGGACAGATGAGTCCCCATAGCCTTGTGAAAAATTTCCCAAAATTTGGAAGTGAACAAGCTGTCGCGGTCCGAGCTGATTACAAACGGAATACCGTGAAGTGAAACAATTCTGGACATATAAAGATCTGCCAGTTGGCTAGCATTAATTGTTTCTTTGACGGCAAGAAAATGTGCAACTTCAGACGGTCGGTCAATGACGACAAGAATAGCATCATTACCCTTCTGAGACTTGTGAAAACCAGTGACAAAGTCCATTTCAACATGGTCCCATTTCCACTCAGGAATAGAGATAGGTTGCAAAGTTCCAATAGGCTTTTGATGTTCTGCTTTGATTCGCTAGCAAATATCACATTCTACCACATAGTGTGCAATGTCTTGCTTCATGTTGGGCCACCAGAATCTTTGACAGATGTCTTGGTACATCTTGGTACTACCCGGGTGAATAGACAATGGTGTGTAGTGAGCTTCTTTCACCACCTTTCCGGTCATTCTGAGATTTTCCTTATTATTTGGGATGAATAGGCGACCCTTGAAGTACAAGGCGCCATCTTCAGCAACAATGAATAAGGAGGGTTTACCTTCTGTAAGGTAACGGTTAATCCTTTCGACATCATCATAACCTTGCAGAGTCTTGATGGTGCCCACAAGATCTGGTTCAACAACTAGGTTACTGAGGGAACCCTGATTTACCACACAGAGATTCATCTTGCGAAACTCTTCAGGAAGGGGAACGGGATAACCCTGAGGAACAATATGGAGGTTCAGCTTACGGAATTCCTCTTGCAAACGATCGTGAACCTTATGAACTTGGAGGTGGTTGTAGTATGACTTGCGACTCAAAGCATCAACCATTACGTTAGCCTTGCCGGGGGTATATGATATATTACATTCAAAATCTGCTATACGCTCCATCCAACTCTGTTGACGGAGGTTCAGATCCGGTTGAGTGAACACATATTTCAGACATTGATGGTCGGTGTAGATCTCACAACGATTACCGATAAGGTATTGTCACCATTCTTTCAGTGAATGTATAGTTGCGGCAAGTTCGATATCATGAACTAGATAGTTCTCTTCATGAGCACGCACCTGACGTGAGGCATAAACAATCACTTTGCGGTCCTGCATAAGGATACAACCTATTCCTTGACGAGAAGCGTCCAATATATGACGAAATGCCTTTTTGTATCCGGAGGAGCAAGTACCGGAGCTGAAGTCAGTTTGTCCTCGAGTGCCTCAAAACTTTCCTGACATTTATCGGTCCACTCATACTTAACACCTTTGTGAAGCGGATTGGTTAAGGGCTTTACAATCTTGGAGAAGTTCTCGACGAATCGATGGCAATAGGTGGTGAGTCCAAGAAAACTTCTGACTTGCTTGACATTATTTGGAGGAGTCCAGTCAAGAATAGCTTGAATTCGTTCGGGGGTGACTGCAATACCATCCTTGGAGATCACATGACCAAGGTATGTCACTTCGTCCATCCAGAATTCACATTTGGAATACTTCACATAGAGTTTATGCTCCCAAAGCTTATCCAGTACAAGACGAAGATGTTCGGCATGTTCTTCTTTATTCTTCGAAAACACCAGAATATCATCCAGATATACCATGACAAACTTGTTGAGGTAGGCCATGAATATATAATTCATCAATCGAGAGAAGGTTGCCGGTGCATTGGTTAAGCCAAAGGACATGACGGTGTACTCGTATGATCCATAATGAGTAACAAAGGCAGTCTTTGGGATATCCTCCTTGCGAACATGTATCTGGTGGTATCCCAACCTCAAGTCGAGCTTAGATAAGACTGAGGAACCAACAAGTTGATCATACTGATCATTTATCCAAGGGACAGGATATTTGTTTTGAATAGTGGCCTGATTGATAGGATGATAGTCTTGAACCAAACGATTTGTCCCATCCTTCTTCTTAACAAAGAGAGAAGGTGCTCCCCAAGTAGAGGAACTCGGACGAATCAAACCCAGACGAAGCGAATTGTCAATTTCTTGCTTAAGTTTAAGAAGTTCATGCGGTGGCATTTTATAAGGGCGCTTGGTGATAGGAGTGGTACCGGGTACCAAGTCAATGACAAACTCGACAGCTCGAGCAGGGGGAATCCCCGGAAGTTCTTCTGGAAAGACATCTTGGAATTCCTGGACAACTGGACTGTTTTCGATCCCTTCAAGAGGTGATGCATTTAATGCATTCAAGGCATATAGCCGTGCCTCAGCATCTCGGACGAGATGAGCATGGTAGCTTATTAATTCATCTGAAGGGTATAGGAGGTGGATGGTCTTGGTGGCACAAACAATTGAAGCCGTATGAGCTTTCAACCAGTCCATTCCCAGTATGAGATCAATGTTGGAAGAACTCAATAGCATGGGAGCGACAAGGAATTCCAATCCTTCAATTTCATTGGGGACATTGGGGCAGGCCATGGAGGGTCGACATTGGCCCGCGGGGGTGTTTACCACTATTGGGGTATTCATCTCTTCGTACTTAATACCATGCATGAATGCATAATTTTCTGACATGAAGGAATGCGATGCTCTTGTATCAAACAATATAGAAGCAGGTACTGAGTTAACGAGAAGTGTACCCATCATGGTAGCAGGCTGGTCTTGAGCTTGACCCATGTCAATGTTGTTGGCCTGACCACGAACATAAGCAGGCTTGGCATTGTTGTTGCGGTTCTGGTTGTTGCCACTGCCAGTTGAAGGAAGTGCCAGCTGATTTGGATTCTGCCTATAGTCTCTAGCACGGTGACCTGGATGACCACACTTGAAGCACAACCCGTCCTCAAGACAGGAAGGAGGAACTCGAGGCGGTGGAGTTGGAAGCCTTGGCTGCCTAGGTGGTGGAGGAGGCAGACGAGGTGCAACATAGGACGACCTTGGAGCAGGAGCATGTGCATGGTACATGTTGTTGGGAATCCAGATCTTCCGCTTTTGTGTAGATGATCCCAAAGATGAGCCATGTCACGGTTGCGCTTGCTGCTATCCTTGTATTCCTGCAGACCAGTCTCAACCTGAATAGCCTTGTTCACCAGGGAAGCGAAATCAGCATAGTCCTGAACAAGGAGCGCCAGCTTGATGTCAGGGTGAAGGCCCTCATGGAATTTCTCATGTGTGCGTGCATTAGTTGCAATGTCGTCTTCAACATAGCGAGATAAGTCCAGAAACTCCCGTTCATAAGAATCCACAGTCTTGTTGCCCTGGACAAGGTTGCAGAACTCACGCTTCTTCTGGTAGATGATTCCCTGAGGAATGTAGCAAGCACAGAAGGCAGCCTTGAATTTCGTCCAAGTGACGACAGTTCCAACGGGCTGAGAGCGCCTGTGACTGTCCCACCATTGAGCAGTGGGACCCTTCAGGAAGTAGGCGACAAAATTGGCATAGCTCGCCAGGGGCACATTGGCAGATTCCAGCTCATAAGCAATGTCACGGAGCAAGTCATCAGCATCAAGAGATTGAGTTGAGCTGCGGTGGATCGTAGGGTTGAGGCGGCAGAAGTCTTGCAGTGTCACGCCTTGCTGTTGGTTCATGTTCGGCCTTTGGAACTAATCCATGAGCCCTTGCATAAACTAGCAGTTCAGTTCAAACTGTTGGATCATCCCTGCCATACATTCAGGAGGCAAGGGTGGTGCATCGTTGGCGGGGCCACACGGGCGGCCAGCTGGTCTAACCATCCTGCTAAATATTTAACAGGGGTAGTTTAGCTTAATGTAATTGCATAGGCATTGTACACATTCATGAAGTAATCAAGCATGACGAAAGGGAAATGTGATAGATACTTCATAGTAGTTGAGTTCGACATACAGACCCGTACATAAATTCAATTACAGACCATCGATTACAAATTCGAAATTTGGCGATAACCTGGACGCATTAGACAATAACCTGGACTCACTAGGCGGCACACACGCATGCGGTGGAAGAGTACCACAACGAGACATAGCGATAAGGCTACATCAACGTCGGAGAAAACGATCAAATCCAGGTAGCTGGCAGTGATAGGAGGTAGGAACAGGACCCTGCGTTCCGTGGTGACTCTGGTGTGGGTACCTGATGTCTACTACGCAACCTTCTCCTTGTAGACGTTGTTGGTCCTCCAAGTGGAGAGGTTTGTAGGACAGTAGCAATTTTCCCTCAAGTGGGTGACCTAAGGTTTATCAATCCGTGGGAGGCGTAGGATGAACATGGTCTCTCTCAAGCAACCCTGCAACCAAATAACAAAGAGTCTCTTGTGTCCCCAACACACCCAATACAATGGTAAGTTGTATAGGTGCACTAGTTCGGCGAAGAGATGGTGAAGTGCAATATGGATGGTATATATAGGTTTTTGTAATCTGAAATTACAAAAACAACAAGGTAACAAATGGTAAAAGTGAGCACGAACGATATTGCAATGCGTGGAAACAAGGCCTAGGGTTCATACTTTCACTAGTGAAGTTCTCTAAACAATGATAACATAATTGGATCATATAACTAGCCCTCAACATGCAACAAAGAGTCACTCCAAAATCACTAATAGCGGGGAACAAACGAAGAGATTATTGTTGGCTACGAAACCACCACAAAGTTATTCTTTCTGATCAATCTATTCAAGAGTCCGTAGTAAAATAACACGAAGCTATTCTTTCCGTTCGATCCATCATAGAGTTCGTACTAGAATAACACCTTAAGATACATGTCAACCAAGACCCTAATGTCACCTAGATACTCCATTGTCACCTCAAGTATCCGTGGGCATGATTATACGATATTCATCACATAATCTCAGAATCATCTATTCAACCAACACATAGAACTTCAAAGAGTGCCCCAAAGTTTCTACCGGAGAGTCAAAATGTGTGCCAACCCCTATGCATAGGTTTCCAATGTCACGAACTCGCAAGTTGATCACCAAAACATACATCGAGTACTCACATGAATCAAATGTGTGCCAACCCATATGCATAGGTTCCCAATGTCACAAACACGCAAGTTGATCACAGCAGATAGACATGTGCAAGACATACATCAAGTGTTCTCAAAGACTCAATCCGAAAAGATAACTCCAAAGGGGAAACTCAATTCATTACAAGAGGGAGAGGGGGAAGAACATCATAAGATCCAACTATAGTAGCAAATCCCATGGTACATCGAGATCAATACATCTCAAGAACACGAGAGAGAGAGATCAAACACATAGCTACTAGTACATACCCTCAGCCCCGAGGGAGAACTACTCCCTGCTCGTCATGGAGATCGCCGGGATGATGAAGATGGCCACCGGAGATAGATTCCCCCTCCGGAAGGGTGCCGGAACGGGCTCCAGATTGGTTTTTGGTGGCTACAGAGGCTTGCGGCGGCGGAACTCCCGATCTAGGTTTATTTTTGGGGGTTTCTGAATTTATAGGAATTTATGGCGGTGGAATTACGTCGGTTGGGCCCACGAGGAGGTCACAAGCCTGGTCAGCGCCACTTAGGGGGTGGTGGTGGCGTCGGGGCTTGTGACTCCCTCGTGGCTCTTCTGGCCTTCTTCCAAATCTTCGGGGGTCTCTTTTGGTCCCAAAAAATCATCGTAAAGTTTCATTCCATTTGGACTCCGTCTGAAAAAGGGTCAAAAACACGGAAAAACAGAAACTGGCACTTGGCACTGAGTTAATAGGTTAGTCCCAAAAAGATATAAAATAGCATATGCATGCATATAAAACATCCAAAGTTGGCAATATAATAGCATGGAACCATCAAAAATTATAGATACGTTGGAGACGTATCAGTAGCGCATACAATCGGGGAGCAGAGGTCCAAGTGCAGGGGTACTACCCCCAACATCAGTCCACTCAAGACCTGGTGCTAGCTATGTCCTGCTCGGCTCACGGATGTGCGCAGGGGGGGCCCTCGGGTGGACTATTGGCTGCAGCTCTGTCAACGCGTCATAAAGACAAGCACGCATAGCGTACAGCTCCACAGTCAGAGCTCGAAAAGCATGATCCAGTGCCTCAGTGTATTGCACCAGAACTCGTGCTTCGTAGCGACGCGTCACGTAGGGGGCGCGGACAGCGACGTAGGACCGGTCGTTGCACTCCCGAACGCGAGCAGTGGAGGCAGTGAGATCAGACCAAGTCTCATCCCCAGCAGGAATATACGGAATGTATCTGAAAGCAGACCCCTCCAGGTGAGGGTATGCTCCACGGAGACGGGTGATAGCGATATAGGCCGCATCATGGATGGCCATCTCGATCGACATTCCAATACCGCAGAAGGCGTGGCGCTCGCGGGTGGAGTTGCCCATCTGATCGAAGATGCGAACCTCAGCGTGGTACTGGTACTGGTTGAACTCGCGGAAGTCCTCGTACACAGTGTACTCGGGGTACCAGCGATATCCCAGTCTGGTCAAGAGGTCGACCAATATGGCCTGGAACCCAATCGTCTCAGTGGCCAGTGTCAGGCGCACGTGTTGTCTTGCGGGGCGCATCTGAAAAGGAAGATTTAAGGATGTCAAATGACAGTGTGTGTAACATATTATCAAGAGAACAAGAGTAGATAGTCCAACGCTCCGGGTTGATGTGATTACGAGAACCTAATGTTAGAGTTAGTAAATTCTTTAACCCAAAAGGGAAGAAAGAGTAGAACCCAGAGTATAGAGAAGGAGTAAAATATACTAATACCACCCAATTGAGATGTGGGCCCGTAAGCCACAACATCAAAGTTAGTAAGTTTTTTCAAACACTAGACTCAACTTTGGCCAAGGAGTTGGAAAGGGGGCTACCTACAGGCAGTCGAGTCAGATACCAACTTGTGACGCCCTCGATTTAATCGTACGCTAATCATACACGCAAATGCGTATGATCAAACATAAAAGCTTCATATTACAAGCCAGGGGCCTCGAGGGCTAGAATACAGAAGCTCGAAAAACACACGAGTCACCGGAAGCAACAAATATCTGAGTACAGACATTAAATATGAGGTGCCTTAGAGAAGGCTAGCATAAAAGATACAACGATCGAACGAGGCGAGGCCTCCTGCCTGGTAGCCTCCTAACTACTCCTGGTCTTCAGCGGCCTCCACGTAGTAGCAGGCTCCGTCGGGGTAGCAGTCGTCGTCGGCGGGAAACGCCATCTCCTGGGCTCCGTCATCTGGTCGCAGCAACTGATCAAGGGGAAAAGGGGAAGCAAAGCAACGGTGAGTACTCATCCAAAGTACTCGCAAGACTGACATCAGAACTATAGTAAGTATGCATCAATATCAAAGAAGGGGTTTATATGTGGATTGACTGCAGCAATGCAAGAATAGAGAGAGAAGGCCTAGTCCTATCGAAGACTAGCATCTTCAAGGGTATTACAGCAATAGACGAGAGTAGAGCAGGTAACACAAATAATAGTCATATTAATATGAGGTCACGCCCAGAGATTCTCCCTCGACTCCGTGCGAGGAAGCAATCACGGAGCAAACAATTCCAGTTAAGTAACAGTTGTAGTTGTATAAGATCAGGGCACAACTCTAAGTCGTCTTGTAACCGTGGACACGGTTATCCGAATAGTTAATTTTCATCCCTGCAGGGGTGCACCAAGTTTCCCGTCACGCTCGATAAACTCTGGTCGGACACACTTTCCTGGGTCATGCCCGGCCTCGGAACATCGACATGTCGCAGCCCCACCTAGACTCAACAGAGAGGCCAGCCTGCCGGTCTAAATCATAAGCGCGCAGGGGTCATGGGCCCACTTGCCCTCTGCGCTCCTGCATGACGCAAGGGCGGCCGATGTTAGTCCTAGCACCCCTTAATACAGACGCGATGCAACTCGGGACCACTCGGGCGTGCGCCGCTCCATTGCTGACGTCTGAAGAGCTCGGCTGATACCATGACGCCGAGTACCCATGACTTCTCCCGCGTAGCCGGTTAGTGTGAAAAGGTCTACGACCAACCCAGATCAAATACCCAGATACATTAACATTTTGATTAACTCATCGACACATCCACGCGGGAATCCACCCGCCTAACATTATTTATCAATGATCCCAGTATCACGGTCAAGTAACTGTGTGGTTGTAACATCAGGGGGAATCCGAGGCATCACCCTCGTTGGTTTCCGAACGATGTAACTGTCAAGGTGGACTTAGAGGAATCACCCTCGAGGGTCTCACACTTGAGGGGTTGCACGACAGAGTCATCATAGGGAGTGATGAAGGAGGAATCACCCTTGATAACCATGACCGACTAGATGCACTACAGAGATATCATCATAAGTACTTCGCGAGGTGTCACCCTCTGTACCCGATAGTAGCTCTTCAGCACCGTACAACTAAGGGGGTGTAAGTGTTGTGTCGGGTCTTGGCTCGTCGATCAGGGATCGAGACTCGACAATAAAGCAGGGCGACTAGACTAAGGGGTCAGAGGGGATGACTACTCCACCTATACTAAGCAGATTAAAGGTGCGGTACTGAAAGTAGCAGTTCAACAAAAATTAGACTATGCATGAGATATAGGAACTATCTACAACAGTAGCAAAATTATAATGCAAGCATGAGGGAGAAAGAAATGGGCGATATAGGAATGATCAAGGGGGGTTTACTTGCCTTGTTGCTCTGCGGCAAAGGGATGGTCATCGGGAGGGTGGATGTACCCGGCAGCAGCGTCAGTTTCGGGGTCTACCAGTAAGAAGAGGGGGGAGAAACAATAAATAATAGCAACAGTGCAACACTAAGCATGACATGGCAATATGCAGGTCTAGGCATGAGCTAACGCAGTGCTATCCGTCATAGACGGGTCGGGAAAATATCAGATGATATTTCCCGGGTCTCTGGCTACTACCAGTCAGACGAAAACGATGGAAAACTTACATGTTTGCTATGCTAGGGACACGTGACAGACGAATGGACCGCGTACCCTCGTTCGTCTCGTTCTGCTGATCGACTTTCATGTTCAAATTATTTTCATCTGAGCTACGGATTATTTTATATTAATTTTCAAAGATTTAATCAATATTCAGAAATTAAAATAGATTAAATTAATTCATATAAATGCAATTATGACATGCTCACAACAACAGTCAATAGGGTTTGACTGGTCAACTGACTAGTGGGGCCCCTATGGCATACACATATTTTAAATCGAGCTTAACAAATAATTAACAAATTTAAATGGTAGGTGGGGACCACATGTCATTCACTTCTATTAAATTAACAGAAACAAATTAATTATATTAGGCTTAACTAACTAATTGCATATTAATTAAATAATTAACTGCTTAATTAATTAGTTAATTTCATATTTTTTATTTATTTTTATAATATTTTATTATTATCATTTTCTAAAACATTTATATTTTTTTTAATCCTGTTTTTTATATAGTTTAGAGGGGGGTCCTGGGCCCCCTCTTTCAGTTACAGTGGAAAGGTTAGTGGGGGGTTTAATCCCCCACTAACAGCGCATCGGACGGGGGTGGCCGGGGCAGGGGCATGCCGGGCACACGGCACGGGCGGCTAGGGTCGTGCGGCCGGTGGGAGGGAACGAGGCCCCGGTGGCCAATGGCGACGGGGAGGGGGCCGTGGCACGGGGCGAGCGGTAGGCGTGGCGAGGCCGGAGCAGGGGGAGCAGAGGGAGAGGGGGGAGCCTCGGGGCTCACATTAAGCCTGTAGAGGTTCAAAAGCAGGCTTGGGGGAGGCTCGATGGAGCGGCTTGGGGAAGCTCTGGTGGTGGAGGCGACGGGCACGGCGTGGGGCTGGCGCGGGGACGAGGTGGCTGGAGGAGGTGACCGACAAAGTGGAGAGGAGGCGACCCCGCTTTATGAAGAAACTGACGAGGAGGGGCACGTGGTGGTGCTGGTGGCTGGTCGGTGGTGGAGGGGCGGCCAACGGGGCAGCGCCGGGTCGGCCAGCATCGTGGTGGACGAAGGGAGGCACCGGGCGTCTGGGTGAGTGTGACAGCCCGATGCCGACGCCCCAAAAGATTCCCCCTTTATTCCGTTTTCATCGTGTGTCTATTTTTTTCTTTTGTCGCATCATCATCGCATCATTCGCATCATCTGCATTGCATCGACATCTCGTTGTCGTCCGTTTTCAAAACTTGCATCCGTTGTTAGTTGCCGGTTCTCGTCGTTGTCCGTTCTGAGTCCGACCGCACACGCACGCGCCCGCGGCACCGTCAAAACCCTGTTTTTAAAGCGTGCGTAAAACTTTCTCTGATCGGGTTGAGATTTGACGTGCGGTCTTATTTTAATATAGCTAGGCCGCCTGTCGAATTTCATCACGATCGGAGTTGGTCTGGTACCCAAACGGTCGACCGTAGCGGCACCGTATTCGGTCTACCGTCGGACGTCTCTCGGTGTTTTAAAAATTCGATGCCGCGTCGCCCGTTTCCCTCTTGTCCCCGGTAAACCACTCTACACGGCCGCGTACCCGTTCCCACGTGCGGAATCGTTCGAATCCGACCTCGCGGTTGGATCCGGGTCAAAATTTCGCTAAACCTAGCCCCCTTTTATCTATAAATAGCCCCCGGGTATTTCTTTAGACAGCCCCTCTCCTCCCCTACCTCGGAATCCGCGCCGAAAACCTAACCCTAGCTCTCTCTCACGCAGCCTCTCTCCCCACCAGCCGCCGCGGGCCCGCCAGGCCAGATCCAGGCCCGCCCGGGCCCGGACGCCGCCGCCCCCGTTCGAGCTCCGTGCCCCGAGCTCCTCCCGCGCGTGCCTCCTGAGCCCCGAGCCGCCGGCACCCCTGCAGCAGCTGCCGCCCCGCTCGCCGGAGCTGGCGCGTTGCCCGCCTGCCGGTGCCCCTCGTCCAGCCCCTCCTCGTGTTCCGGCCGGCCTCCGGTCGCGCCAGCGCTCGCCGGTTCCCCCCGAGCAGGAGCAGCCCCGCGCCGCCTTCCGCGTCGCCTCCGGCCAGGGTACCGGCTAGATCCGGCCGGCCAACCCCAGATCCGGCCGTTCCCGCCAGATCCGGCCAGCCCCCTCGCCGGAGCCCTGTCGGCGGCGCCGTTGACTGCGCCGTGCGTCGCTGGAGGTCGTCCTCCCCGTGCTCCAGGAGAAAGACGCCAGGAACGGGCAGCCCCCTCGACAGCTCTGTGGGCCGCAGCCAGGCCCAGCGTAGGCAACCCGACCAGGTCGGCCTCCCCACCGCCAGCGCTAGCAGCTCCCCAGCGTCTCCCTTCGGCCCAACCAGCCTTCCGGCCCAAGGTGAGGCTCCCCCCAGCCCCTTTATATAACGCCCATACACTGGTTTGTTATATTGCGCCTGCGCTTTCGGCCCATTTAGGCTTTAGATGTTTAGTTATTTTTCCCTGCGATTTATTCTGTTTTCAGAAGAAAAAAATGTCATATTTTCAAACGCACGTATCTTTTTTTCCATAAGTCGGAACGAGGCATATTTTATATGGATTTGGGGTAGCTTTGCGAGTAGAACACGATTTCACCACTTGCATATTTGTTTGAAGTTGTTTAGTGTGCCTAACGCCTAGTTTAGCATGCTGTCCTATTATGTTCGTGTCCCGTAATATTTTCCGCGCGTGTTCGTATAGCCCGAATGCCGTATTAGAAATGCCTACGTTTTAGGAACTATTTTTCCGTGTATTTTAGAGCGATCATTTGTATTTTTACGTGTAGGGATTTGCTGCTAGTTTATTTTCTCGTATATAGGTGATTATCTCGCATTTTAGTGCGGCATTATTTTGTGTTGCAAACCCCACATATTTTATATGTTTCCGGGGTAGGAAAATCCCATGGATTTTTCTGTGCAATTAGTTTTAGCATTAGAGCAAGTTAGTTCGCGAGATATTTTGCTATGTTGCCCTTTTGTTTAATTCGTAGGATTTATTCCGTGCGTCGTTTGACGGAGTTGTCAACTAGAGAGTTGATCTTGGATGTTTTGTCTAGCTCCTGGTATTTTTGGTTGCAATAGAAATGCATGTTTAGGTGTGTTTTGCTTGCTCTCAAGTTGCTAGAAATAGTGCTGATTTGGAGGAGCTGAAATATTTCTAAGTCTGGAATCTGTTATATTTTGTTGTTGTCTTGTCTTGCTTGCATCTTATGATCTGTAGCACTTTTGAGATTGGTCCAATTGATTTAGTTGTACCCCTTGTGTTTCTCTAGCATGCTTTAAATTTTCATGCGATTTGGATTCCTGTAGCTATAGGTTTTGTTGCTGTCAATATTGCTTCAGATCGAAAACTGCACTTTCATGAGGTGTAATTTTCACCAAGTCTGAAATAGTGTGTGAGATGCCATTTTGTGTCTTCTTTTCCTAGTGCTCCTTGCTGCCATGCTAGTTGATGTTAGTTGTTTTTAGTAGTGCGTCTTGCCCTCTTTCATGCCATGCCTTGCTTGAGTTTATTGAAGTTGTGTAGCTCGTAGTTGTGGGGTGTAGAAAATGCTATGTGGCTGATTTTGGCAGATTGTAGTCAGTTCTTGTTTTGCTCGTAGTTTTTGAACCGTAGCTCCGATTTGATCCTGTACTACATGAAACTTGCTTAGAATCTCGTGTAGTTTCATTTTATCTTGCGGGTTGTGTGTTTTGAAGTGCTCGTAGCCGCCGTTGCACACATATTGCATTCATGCCATCATATCTTGCGATGCTTGTATCTTTTGTTCCGTAGCTCCGTTGGAGATGTTCTTTATGTGTAGATTGCTTGCCTTGACGCGTAGAATCACGTGAACCTATTTGTTTTTCTGTTTAACAACCAATTAAATGCATTAGTTCAGATCTGGACAGAATTGTAAATTAACATGTGAGGTCGTCTCGGAGGTGCTATATGTCATTTCCGACCTCATTTAAAATGCTTAGATAGGTAGTTTAATTGCGCTTCACCTCTTGCCATGTTTAATCACATTTAATATAGCCGTGTATCAAGTCGGGATAGAACTAAATAATTAACGTGGAGTTTCGTCAATATGCAACTCGTTGCATATTGAACTTCACTTAATGTGTAGTGTCTGTTTGTGTGAATTGTCATGCCGTGACTTGCATGCATTCAACTACTCATGCATCATATGTGTTGTGCATCGTGTGGGAGATTCCGTGTGTTGATTTGTGTTTCCGGTTTGCTTCGTCTCGTTAGAGTTCCGCACCATGCCGGATTGTGAGGACCCGTTCGACTACGTCGGTTCGTCTGCTTCACGGAGGCATTCTTCTTCCAAGAGGGATCTCAGGCAAGATGATCATTTCCCCAGATACCATTACTATCATTGCCATGCTAGTTTTATCGCTTCTATCGATTATGTCTCGTTGCCTACCACATGTTAAATATCAGCCTCTCAACAATGCCATGAAAACCTTCAACCTCTTCAACCTAGCAAACCACTGATTGGCTATGTTACTGCTTGCTTAACCCTGTTGATAGCGTTGCTAGTTGCAGGTGCAGATGCTTCCATGTGATAACATGAGTTCCTTGTCATATCACCCTATTAAATGCTATTTAATTTAACGCACCTATATACTTGGTAAAAGGTGGAAGGCTCGGCCTTTCTAGCCTGGTGTTTTGTTCCACCTTTGCCCCCTTAGTTTCCGGCTACCGGTGTTATGTTCCATAATTAAGCGCTCCTAACACGATCGGGGTTTTTATGGGGACCCCTTGATAATTTGTTCTAGATTAAAGCTGGTCTGGCAAGGCCCAACATTGGTACTACATTTGCCTAATCACCTAATAAAATTGCATAGGGACTTCCCGGGCCCCGAGGATATTTTAATCAACCCCCGGGCCAGTGCTCCTCATGAGTGTTGGTCCAAAACAGAGCACTGTGCGGGGCCACCGCGAGGAAACTCGAGGTTTGGCACTTGTACGCGTCGCTTATCCGTCGTGTCCTGAGAACGAGATACGCGGCTCCTATCGGGATCGTCGACACGCCGGGCGGCCTTGCTGGATTAGTTTTACCTTTGACGAGATATCTTGTGCATCGGGATTCCAGTGATGCTTTGGTTAATCTCAGAGTTGAGGTTTTCCACTAGGGAATTCAACGAGATCGCGAGCTTCGTGATTGAGGATTTCTATGCGGCTTGTGGTAATTTGTGATGGACTAGTTGGAGCACCCCTGCAGGGTTAAATCTTTCGGAAAGCCGTGCCCGCGGTTATGTGGCAACGTGGATACTTTGTTTAACACTGGTTCTAGATAACTTGAAGTTAACTTAATTAAAACATGCCAACTGTGTGCGTAACCGTGATTGTCTCTTTCGTGAGTTCTTTCTCCGATCGAGGACATGGTGGGGTTATGTCTGACGTAGGTAGGTGTTCAGGATCATTCATTTGATCATCTGTAGTGACGTCCGTTATGCGTAGATCATCCCCCTCTTTATTCTTGTACTCGTAAGTTTAACCACCAAATATATGCTTAGCCGCTGCTGCCACCTCACCACTTAACCATGCCTCACCCACTAAGCTTTGCTAGTCTTGATACCTTTGGAAATGAGATTGCTGTGTCCCTTGTGGCTCACAGATTACTACAACACCAGTTGCAGGTACAGGTAGAGGTTACTTGACGCGAGCGCGTTGATTGTTCATTTGGAGTTGCTTCTTCTTCTTCTTCTACTTCATCGATCTAGGATGGGTTCCAGGCCGGCTGTCTGGGATAGCAAGGGTGGACGTCGTTCTTCTTTTTTCATTTGTTTTCGTCCGTAGTCGGACCCTGCTCTTACTCTTGATGATTATGTAATGTACTGATGTGACTCTGATGTAGCTTGTGGCGAGTGTAAGCCAACTCTGTATATATATATCTCTTCTTTTCAGTACATGTACTTGTAACGATATCCATTCTTGCGACACGACGAGATGCGCTTCTATCCCCGACGAGGCCTTCGTGCCAAATTGAGGATAGGGTCGCATCTTGGGCGTGACAAGTTGGTTTCAGAGCCGTACCGACCTAGGAGCCCCCTTGATTGATCGAACTTGGCCGAGTCGAGTCTAGTGAAAAAACTTTGAGTCTAGTTATATATCGGAGAGTAGGACTCTCTTTTTCTCCTCTTCTATGCTCTGGTGAGGAATCTTGACGTAATATTTTAATTCTACTCCTCTTCTCACTCAAAAAAAAATTTAGGATCACGCGGATATTCTTGGGATCTATATGATGCCGATGTGACGGAGTTCTGTCTTGGTGCCTCCTGTCTGACTTGATTTTCTTCCGGGGAGTTGAGCTGTAGGGGATTCTCGAGCACATCGTTATCATTCAGATTTCATAGTATCTCAGAACGAAGGATGTTCGTAATTGCTTCAATACTAGTAGTGGCGAGATAACCCCGATGTCCCCAGTACTGGTGCAGATTGTTCGGGAGTACTGCCATACTTTGTATCGTTGTGATCACGAGGGTCTGTTGTAGATGAAGGTCCGAGATTCTGGTCGTGTGTTGACGGATGTGATACAGGTGACGGGTTAGTATAGGAGTTGTGTGTTATTACTCCTTGTATCCGTGTACCAGATTGCATGACCAGATATTTCGGGAATTCATAGGTGGGAATTCAAGTAGTTGCTTATAGGACAATCTTCCAACAAATGCATGATGTTAGGTTGGGGTTTGACATCTAGTGGATTCGTTTGTTCACAGTCGACTTACAGAGGTACATGTTGTGTCTTAAAGAGTCCTTGTAGCTTGCTACAACTCGGGGACGCTTCGTTTGTCGGGTGCACTGCCTTGCACTTGATGGCTACTGTAAAATCGTGCCCGTGCGATCCCGTCCACGAAAATATCGGACGAAATCTTTCTCATGACTTTGTTCTGGCTTGTTTCATAAGCCTCATCCTTTGTTTTGTTGAATATGGTAATTCAAGTTGCTTCGATGTCAAGTGGTGATTTCTGATCTTTCCTAATCTGTGTTCTCATATTTTTATGTGAATGCAAATTCTTTTCTCAATCGGATCGTCTTATCAATTCTTTTCAACCGGAGTCGTCATGTTAATTCTTTTCCAACCGGTATGTTTCTCTTCAAGTGAATTCCATCCTCTCCTATTTTGCAAGATCATTCTCTCATTTTATTCCGGAGTTCATCTCATCTGTCCCAAGTTGTCTTGTTTTTCCCGCCCTCCCACCCTTTTTCTTCGGTGATTGGTTTTCATCCAAGTGCATTCATTTCATTGTGCTTCCATTGTCTGTTCTTTTCTCTCTTACCCGATGATTCATTGTGAAGATTCTCAGGAGATTCGTGTCATATTTGTTCATTCTTGTCATCCTTACCGGTGAATTTAATTCAGTTCTCCGTGTTCATCATATTCCTTTCGTCCTTGTAATTCTTTCTTGTGTTGGAAATTCTTATCTAGTATTCTGTTGTCATTTATCTCTATTCTTTCCGGAGCGTTAAAGATATCCCAGTAGTTTCTTGTTTTCAGATCTTTCATTATTTCGAGGTGCCAACCTCATCTAGTTCTTGTTATACCGGCGCAACATCTCTCCTTATAATCAATTGTTTCAACGGTGATTTCTTTGAGTGGGACCATAACCCAGAGGTTCTTTCCCAGGATCTTTCCTGGCTCTTTTAATTCTTTCCCGGAGATCTCCAATTCTTTTTCAACTATGACGTAAGTATGAATGTCATCAGTCATATTCCTTCTTCAAGATCTATTTGAATTAATTCTCTTATTTGGCTCAACCTTTCATTATTCTCTATTCCGGAGTGTCTCGACATTCTTGGTGGTGTTTCTCGTCATCATCTCCTTGCAACCCGAAGGAGTGTTTCTCTCAGTCTTGTTCCATTCTTGTGAAGACTGTCATCTCAGCTTCGTGTATCCTCTCATTTGTTGTCAATCATGAGTAATCCCTTTTGTGTTATCCGGTGCTTCTCTAAGTTGTTTTTATTTCTCGTTCCTCCGAAGGCCATCATTTTAGAAGATTCTTCGTTCTCAGCTTTCAGCTTTCGTCCTCAACTCTTCTCCATTGTTGTCTCTTCGTTCGTCTCTCGATTATTTCGGTGCCTTGTTCTAGTTTTCTCTCAGGTGACTCATGATCTCTTCGTTCTCATGTTTCTCCATTGATTCTTGGTTTCCATTCAACTATGAATTTTTACCGATGCTTCCTTCAATTATGCCTCAAGTGGTGCTGATCTCTCTCTCTCTCTTCAAGATTCTTTCAAGAGGAATAAGTTGTATGTTTAATCTGTTGCTTGTCATCAATTAAACTTGGTGAAGGATTAGCATAACATAATTCTTATTCTTGTTCTTCCTTCTTTCAAGAAATTTCAATTCTTCTTCTGGAGTGGCTCATGATATCAATTCTTTTCTCGTGTCCTTATCTTTATTTTTCCGGAGGTCCAAGTTCTATCAAGTTTCTCTCCGTGAGGCTTCATCTAAATCTTGGCAAGGTCATAATCTTATTGTTTTCTACCTTCATATCGTTGCATCATTCATTTGCATACGGAGGTCCTTCATGGTGATTCTTCAAGGTTTCAATCCATTATCAAATGTTCTTCAAGATTCTTGTTGGAGATCCTCAAGTATCCTTTCTCTTGCATTTCTAAGTGCATTTGTTCTTCCTTATCCTTTGAGGTGGTTTTATAGCATTCTTGTTAGTGTAGGAGCCTCGAAGAGTTTTCCTTTCAAGAACGAGATAATTAAACCCACCAATTCTATGATCATGAGATATTTCAACCCATGATTTCTTCATTGAGCTATCTTGGTTTGGACTTCACTCAAAGCTTTTCCTATGGATTGTTGCTATCATGGTGCTTGTCATTAATCCAAGTTCTCAATGTATCCTTTTGGTGTAAGAATTGTTCTTATCTTGTTGCTCCCAATCTATCCTTGTTTCTTTTAGTGGTTGGTTGCCACCTCATATTTGTTGAGATGATTTTTGTAATCCCACTACTATCTTGTTCTTTCATTGTTGATTTTCCAACTACTCCGTCAATTCTCTATCCGGAAGCTCTTCAATTCTATCGTGATGATAGTTGTCATTTGTTTCTTTATTCTCTTCTTCCGTATGAGCTAGTTCATATTCTATTGTTCTGGAGGCATTGTGATATTCCTCTTTTGGGTCTATCTTGTTGTTCTATCAAGATCATGGTGTTCCCTTGCTCTATTTCTTGTTCTTTCATTGTTGATTTTCCAACTACTCCGTCAATTCTCTATCCGGAAGCTCTTCAATTCTATCGTGATGATAGTTGTCATTTGTTTCTTTATTCTCTTCTTCCGTATGAGCTAGTTCATATTCTATTGTTCTGGAGGCATTGTGATATTCCTCTTTTGGGTCTATCTTGTTGTTCTATCAAGATCATGGTGTTCCCTTGCTCTATTTACTTGTTTGTTGTGATTATTGTCTAATTCTCCTACCTTTTCGAATTTTTTGTCCCATTTTCCTACCGAAGTGCTGCCGAAATTTTCCGTGAATTCTTGCTTCTTTCTCTTATCATTCCTCATCTCTTTGCAACCTTCAAGGATCGTTGGTTTCACTCGTTTGTCAAAGAAGCGACTAAGTTTTTACCTCTTGTTCTTTCTCATCCTCTCGCCCTTTCATTCTTGGATCTCGGGGCGAGATCCTCTTGTAGTGTAGGAGAGTTGTGACAGCCCGATGTCGACGCCCCAGAAGATTCCCCCTTTATTCCGTTTTCATCGTGTGTCTATTTTTTTGTTTTGTCGCATCATCATCGCATCATTCGCGTCATCTGCATTGCATCGACATCTCGTTGCCGCCCGTTTTCAAAACTTGCATCCGTTGTTAGTTGCCGGTTCTCGTCGTTGTCCGTTCTGAGTCTCACCGCACACGCACGCGCCCGCGGCACCGTCAAAACCCTGTTTTTAAATCGTGCATAAAACTTTCTCTGATCGGGTTGAGATTTGACGTGTGGTCTTATTTTAATATAGCTAGGCCGCCTGTTGAATTTCGTCGCGATCGGAGTCCGTCTGGTACCCGAACGGTCGACCGTAGCGGCAACGTATTCGGTCTACCGTCGGACGTCTGTCGGTGTTTTAAAAATTCGTTGCCGCGTCGCCCGTTTCCCTCTTGTCCCCGGTAAACCACTCTACACGGCCGCGTACCCGTTCCCACGTGCGGAATCGTTCGAATCCGACCCCACGGTTGGATCCGGGTCGAAATTTCGCTAAACCTAGCCCCCTTTTATCTATATAAATAGCCCCCGGGTATTTCTTTAGACAGCCCCTCTCCTCCTCTACCTCGGAATCCGTGCCGAAAACCTAACCCTAGCTCTCTCTCACGCAGCCTCTCTCCCCACCAGCCGCCGCAAGCCCGCCAGGCCAGATCCGGGCCCGCCCGGGCCCGGCCGCCGCCGCCCCCGTTCGAGCTCCCTGCCCCGAGCTCCTCCCGCGCGCGCCTCCTGAGCCCCGAGCCGCCGGCACCCCTGCAGCAGCTACCGCCTCGCTCGCCGGAGTTGGCGCGTCGCCCGCCTGCCGGAGCTCCTGCCGGTGCCCCTCGTCCAGCCCCTCCCCGTGTTCCGACCAGCCTCCGGTCGCCCCAGCGCTCGCCGGTTCGCCCCGAGCAGGAGCAGCCCTGCGCCGGCTTCCGCGTCGCCTCCCGCCAAGGTACCGGCCAGATCCGGCCGGCCAACCCCAGATCCGCCCGTTCCCCACCAGATCCGGCCAGCCCCCTCGCCGGAGCCCAGTCGGCGGCGCCATTGACTACGCCCCGCGTCGCTGGAGGTCGTCCTCCCCGTGCTCCAGGAGAAAGACGTCAGGAACGGGCAGCCCCCTCGCCAGCTGTGTGGGCCGGAACCAGGCCCAGCATTGGCCGCCCGACCAGGCCGGCCCAAGGCCAGGTCGGCCTCCCCACCGCCAGCACTAGCAGCTCCCCAGCGTCTCCCCTCGGCCCAACCAGCCTTCCGGCCCAAGGTGAGGCTCCCCCCAGCCCCTTTATATAACGACCATGCATTGGTTTGTTATATTGCGCCTGCGCTTTCGGCCCATTTAGGCTTTAGATGTTTAGTTAATTTTCCCTGCGATTTATTCTGTTTTCAGAAAAAAAAATTCATATTTTCAAACGCACGTATCTTTTTTTCCGTAAGTCGGAACGAGGCATATTTTATATGGTTTTGGGATAGCTTCGCGAGTAGAACACGATTTCACCATTTGCATATTTGTTTGAAGTTGTTTAGCGTGCCTAACGCCTAGTTTAGCGTGCTGTCCTATTATGTTCGTGTCCCGTAATATTTTCCGCGCGTGTTCGTATAGCCCGAATGCCGTATTAGAAATGCCTACGTTTTAGGAACTATTTTTCCGTGTATTTTAGAGCGGTCATTTGTATTTTTACGTGTAGGGATTTGCTGCTAGTTTATTTTCCCGTATATAGATGATTATCTCGCATTTTAGTGCGGCATTATTTTGTGTTGCAAACCCCACATATTTTATATGTTTCCGGGGTAGGAAAATCCCATGGATTTTTCTATGCAATTAGTTTTAGCATTAGAGAAAGTTAGTTCGCGAGATATTTTGCTATGTTGCCCTTTTGTTTAATTCGTAGGATTTATTCCGTGCGTCGTTTGACGGAGTTGTCAACTAGAGAGTTGATCTTGGATGTTTTGTCTAGCTCCTGGTATTTTTGGTTGCAATAGAAATGCATGTTTAGGTGTGTTTTGCTCTCAAGTTGCTAGAAATAGTGCTGATTTGGAGGAGCCGAAATATTTCTAACTCTGGAATCTGTTATATTCTGTTGCTGTCTTGTCTTGCTTGCATCTTATGATCTGTAGCTCTTTTGAGGTTGGTCCAATGGAGTTAGTTGTACCCATTGTGTTTCTCTAGCATGCTGTAAATTTTCATGCCATTGGGAGTCCTATAGCTATAGGTTTTGCTGCTGTCAATATTGCTTCAGATCGAAAACTGCACTTTCATGAGGTGTAATTTTTACCAAGTCTGAAATAGTGTGTGAGATGCCATTTTGTGTCTTCTTTTCCTAGTGCTCCTTGCTGCTATGCTAGTTGATGTTAGTTGTTTGTAGTAGTGCGTCTTGCCCTCTTTCATGCCATGCCTTGCTTGAGTTTATCGAAGTTGTGTAGCTCGTAGTTGTGGGGTGTAGAAAATGCTATGTGGCTGATTTTGACAGATTGTAGTCAGTTCTTGTTTTGCTCGTAGTTTTTGAACCGTAGCTCCGATTTGATCGTGTCCTACATGAAACTTGCTTAGAATCTCGTGTAGTTTCATTTTATCTTGCGGGTTGTGTGTTTTTAAGTGCTCGTAGCCACCGTTGCACACATATTGCATTCATGCCATCATATCTTGCGATGCTTGTATCTTTTGTTCCATAGCTCCGTTGGAGATGTTCTTTATGTGTAGATTGCTTCCCTTGACGCGTAGAATCACGTGAACCTATTTGTTTTTCTGTTTAACAACCAATTAAATGCATTAGTTCAGATCTGGACAGAATTGTAAATTAACATGTGAGGTCGTCTCGGAGGTGCTATATGTCATTTCCGACGTCATTTAAAATGCTTAGATAGGTAGTTTAATTGCGCTTCACCTCTTGCCATGTTTAATCACATTTAATATAGCCGTGTATCAAGTCGGGATAGAACTAAATAATTAACATGGAGTTTCGTCAATATGCAACTCGTTGCATATTGAACTTCACTTAATGTGTAGTGTCTGTTTGTGTGAATTATCATGCCGTGACTTGCATGCATTCAACTACTCATGCATCGTATGTGTTGTGCATCGTGTGGGAGATTCCGTGTGTTGATTTGTGTTTCCGGTTTGCTTCGTCTCGTTAGAGTTCCGCACCATGCCGGATTGTGAGGACCCGTTCGACTACGTCGGTTCGTCTGCTTCACGGAGGCATTCTTCTTCCAAGCGGGATCTCAGGCAAGATGATCATTTCCCCAGATACCATTACTATCATTGCCATGCTAGTTTTATCGCTTCTATCGATTATGTCTCGTTGCCTACCACATGTTAAATATCAGCCTCTCAACAATGCCATGAAAACCTTCAACCTGTTCAACCTAGCAAACCACTGATTGGCTATGTTACTGCTTGCTTAACCCTGTTGATAGCGTTGCTAGTTGCAGGTGCAGATGCTTCCATGTGATAACATGGGTTCCTTGTCATATCACCCTATTAAATGCTATTTAATTTAATGCACCTATATACTTGGTAAAAGGTGGAAGGCTCGGCCTTTCTAGCCTGGTGTTTTGTTCCACCTTTGCCCCCTTAGTTTCCGGCTACCGGTGTTATGTTCCATAATTGAGCGCTCCTAACACGATCGGGGTTGTTATGGCGACCCCCTTGATAATTTGTTCTAGATTAAAGATGGTCTGGCAAGGCCCAACATTGGTACTACATTTGCCTAATCACCTAATAAAATTGCATAGGGACTTCCCGGGCCCCGAGGATAATTTAATCAACCCCCGGGCCAGTGCTCCTCATGAGTGTTGGTCCAAAACAGAGCACTGTGCGGGGCCACCGCGAGGAAACTCGAGGTTTGGCACTTGTACGCGTCGCTTATCCGTCGTGTCCTGAGAACGAGATACGCGGCTCCTATCGGGATCGTCGACACGCCGGGCGGCCTTGCTGGAATACTTTTACCTTTGACGAGATATCTTGTGCATCGGGATTCCGGTGATGCTTTGGGTAATCTCAGAGTTGAGGTTTTCCACTAGGGAATTCGACGAGATCACGAGCTTCGTGATTGAGGATTTCTATGCGGCTTGTGGTAATTTGTGATGGACTAGTTGGAGCACCCCTGCAGGGTTAAATCTTTCGGAAAGCCGTGCCCGCGGTTATGTGGCAACGTGGATACTTTGTTTAACACTGGTTCTAGATAACTTGAAGTTAACTTAATTAAAACATGCCAACTGTGTGCGTAACCATGATTGTCTCTTTCGTGAGTTCTTTCTCCGATCGAGGACATGGTGGGGTTATGTCTGACGTAGGTAGGTGTTCAGGATCATTCATTTGATCATCTGTAGTGACGTCCGTTATGCGTAGATCATCCCCCTCTTTATTCTTGTACTCGTAAGTTTAACCACCAAATATATGCTTAGCCGCTGCTGCCACCTCACCACTTAACCATGCCTCACCCACTAAGCTTTGCTAGTCTTGATACCTTTGGAAATGAGATTGTTGAGTCCCCTGTGGCTCACAGATTACTACAACACCAGTTGCAGGTACAGGTAGAGGTTACTTGACGCGAGCGCGTTGATTGTTCATTTGGAGTTGCTTCTTCTTCTCCTTCTACTTCATCGATCTAGGATGGGTTCGAGGCCGGCAGCCTGGGATAGCAAGGGTGGACGTCGTTCTTATTTTGTCGTTTATTTTCGTTTGTAGTCGGACCCTGCTCTTACTCTTGATGATTATGTAATGTACTGATGTGACTCTGATGTAGCTTGTGGCGAGTGTAAGCCAACTCTGTATATATATCTCTTCTTTTCAGTACATGTACTTGTAACGATATCCATTCTTGCGACACGACGAGATGCGCTTCTATCCCTGATGAGGCCTTCGTGCCAAATTGAGGATAGAGTCGCATCTTGGGCGTGACAGTGAGCGAGGCCTGGCGAGCGCGGCGGCGCGCTGGGGCAAGGTGGTGCGAGGGGAGGGAGAGGCTGGCAAGGCGAGCGCTGGGGAGGGGCTCAGGGCGATCTGGTGGCGATGGGGTGGGTGTCGAGGGGAAAACAGGGGAGAGCGAGGGGCTGACGAGGGGTTCGAGCGAGGGATTCCCTCGCTGGTTCCTAGCGGCGGGGAGTGGGAGGATCGGGAGTGGGGAGAGGGAGCGCTTAGGGTTTCAGGGAGGTAGTATATACCCCCAGGTAGCATAGGTGGGCTGTCGGGTTGGCCGGCTGGGCCGGTTGGCCCAGTTGGGTCGGGGCCTGCTTTTTTTCTATTTGAATAGTTCTTGTTTTAATTATTCTTTAGTGCAATAAATACTTCTAAAATTAACGATTCCTAAATGAAAATTCTCCTAGGTAATATTTGACACATCCGAACATTTTTATTTTTGCATTCGATAACTTTCATCATTTGACTTCATTTTTAATTTTTAATTTGTCTCGGTTTTGAACTAACACGAGATTAACGATAGTAATCACGGTGACGTGGCATCATTAGCGCGGGATCACTCTAGTTTAATTACATACAACACTGTTGCAAAAGCTGAGGATGTCACAGCGCACCACCAAGTTGTATGTGACATGGAAGAGTAACCCATGATCCTAATCGATTGTGCATTTGCATTCAAACGCAAATCATAAATAATGCACGAATTTAGGGGGAGGTCTTGCTTTTCACATACTTCTCAAAGCGTCGATGCTAATCATTGATTATATCTTTTGTCGAAGCTTTGATCTACCTGTTGTCATCTATTACCAAAAAGGGGGAGATTGAAAGCACAATTGCTTCCGAAGGTGGTTTTAATAATTGATCACAACATATGCATCATTGGACTAATGAGCTTATTCAAGTATATTTCAGAAAAGTTCAAAGTTTCCTTGGCTATCGGATTGTGAGGAGAAACCCCTTGATGCAAGGAAGGAATAGGATCGGCTCAAGCTTCAAGCAAGAAGACTCTACATTTTATATTTGTGAGAAATCACTTTGAGTCCATAGGAAAGCCAATACTATTAAAAGGGGGTGGGTATTATGATGAATTGGTTGCTCAAGTTCTTAGAGATAGCCACCAAAAATACTCGGCCATTCTCCCACAAAATATCTCTGTCCAAAGCCATATCGGCAAAATCTATGCCACCAACAATTTCCACTCGTCCTTACCGATTTTACACTTGACAGATCCTATGCCAAACCCTACCATCTCGGTACCACCAACATTCCATTCGGTGCCATCGAGATTCAGTGACCAACTTTCTGTTGAGAAGATTTCAAGAATCAGAATTTCTGAGTTTGAAATCGGTCTCACCGAGATTTGGAAACTAGTCTAGGTCATCATATCGATACCACCGAGATTCATATACGGTCTTAGCGAGAATTCAAAATTTGCCACATTTAGTGCAACTTGGTACCATCGAGATTCTATTTGGTGTCACCGAGTTGGGCAACAATGTTGTAACGGTTGGATTTTGGGGGATGCATATATATACCCCTCCACCTCCTCTCCTTCGCACAGGAAGAACTCAGAACACACTTACACTTGCTGGATCCATTTTTCTGAGAGATAATAACCTACTCATGTGTTGAGATCAAGAGATTCCAATCCAACCATATGAAACTTGATCTCTAGCCTCCCCAAGTTGCTTTCCACAAAATCAATCTCTCCTTCCCATGCCAAATCTGTGAGAGAGTGATTGAGTGTTGAGGAGACTATCTTTTGAAGCACAAGAGCAAGAAGTTCATCGTTCTACCGCATCTATTACCTTTTGGATGGTGGTGCCTCGAGGATAGGTTAGGTGTCTCTCGGGTGCCTCCTACTTCGTGTTGTGGAGTTGAACCAAGAAGTTTGTAAGGGCAAGGGGATCACCTACTTCGTGAAGATCTACCATGAGTGAGGCTAGTCCTATGTGGATGCAAGCCGTGGTGGAATAGACAAGGCTGCTTCTTCGTGGACCCCTTGTGGGTGGAGCCCTCCGTAGACTCTCGTAGACTTACCCTCCGTGGGTTGAAGTCTCCACTAACATGGGCGTACGCTAGCGTCACCTATCGGAACCATGCCAAAAATCGCCGTGTCAACCTTTGCGTTTGATCTCCATACCTTACCCTCTACTTTACATTTGCGTGCCTTTACTTTCCGCTGCTATACTCTTAGATGTGCATGTGTAGGATGAACTTGACTAGTCATAATTGCTAAAACTGACCCACAACTAAAATTGGGAACATGCTAAGTTTTTATCTTGTCAAGTAGTCTAACCACCCCCCCCCCTCTCTAGACATACTTTCGATCCTACAACGTCAACACAACTAGACATATTCGAATAGAAATTTGTGCCATGCTTTGGTCTATATGGAAATGCAGAGATGACATGATTTTTAATAGGAAGAACTTCACCAATTTTTTGCAGGTCATTTACCGAGCTACGACTTGGATCCGTATGTTGTTGTTACTCACGCCAACGGAGTCCAGGGAGCTTTTGGTTACTAGGTGCAACCGATGGGAGACGGCAGCGCGTGCTATCTTCAACCGATATGGATGGTGGCACAATAATAGGCTAGGTGTTTAGTCATCGTAGCCTATTTTATCTATACCTTGTTGGATGTGGCATTTGCTTTTGTTTCTTTTATGAGCTATCTATGCTCTTGTTCTAAATATTGAACATGTTTGGAACCTTATTAGCTTAATAAAATGGCTGCATGCATCATGATGATGTAGAGGCCGGGTGTGATCCTCCTTTTCCAAAAAAAGCAACTCTCCTATGCGATTACCCTCTATTAGGACACCATATCCTCGCATGACTCAAGGAGGTTTTGCGATCCCATAGGAGTAATAAATGGGCCTCATATTGGCCCATCAATTTCTTACGAGTTTTTCTCAATCCTAATAACATAAATAGTCTACAATACCTCTAGAAACCAATGGTCAGAGAGACCTACATTGCTGCCTCCCTGGAGCAGTATAGGGTACTGTAAAAGTGCTGACATAAAGATATTTGGGCATGCCCTCAAAGTTAGAAAAAGGCAATTTCACATACCTCAAAGGTCGTGTTTGGAAAAACGTTCAAGGCAATATGGAGCACCCTTTGTTAGACATGGGAAACCATTTAGCTGCAATCAGCGATACCTACTTATTATATGGCATATTTAAAACTTATTAGCGAAATCTGCCAACATATACATTTGTTATTGAGGAAATATTTGACAAGACGACAAGAATGATGATGACAAGACTGAAGGCAATGTAGGGGTCTAGGGTTCCAGGGTGATGGAAAATATGCATCATTGGAGGCTCATCCTTCCCAAATTTGGCGAGCGTTGTCATAAGGGAAGGAGGTCTCAAATAGGGTTAACTCAAAGAACTGGAATAGATGGATACTTACATATGTCAGGATAATTGGATTCTAGGGGCCATTGGCTAAGACTCTTGTGTCCAAGGTCGACAACTAAGTGCAATCAGATGTGAAGTCAAAGAGCACATGCAATGCACTTACTTTCGGTCATCAAGAGGATAACAAAGAATCGATAGATGGAGAAGACCATGGTGCATGAGAGTAACATTGGTAGGACTAAGTGACAAGCTGAAATAATGGGGCAAGATGACACCTTGTCTTCTTGCAAGTTCGTGGTGGGGAGATGTCAGGCTATGAAAAAGAATACTTAGAGAGATGGGTCGTCTACTTTCTATGTTAATTATATTAATAAAAAAATCATAGGTGGAGTTTGAGCTAGCGTGAAGCGTAGTGCATGTTGAAGACGGAAGACAGATGATTGTTACTTCTTCATTCTTGAGTGCATGTGAGACAAATTATATCATTGTCATTATAGTACATCACCATCCTTCTTTTCCTAGAACCATGAGTAGGATACACAAAAGATGAAAAAGATCCCAACATACAATGACTCAGTAGTGGCGCAGCTGAATAATGAGCGAAAAGGGAGGAGCAAGACAACAAGTTGTCTACTTGCAACTTGAAGATGTAGAGATGGATGTTTGGTTTGGTGCCACTTTTTGTGTCGCTGTTGTTGGACTACAAACATTATTTGCGTTTACAAAACAAATAATTTGTTGATCAATCAAATTTCACCATACATTTCTTTCTTGTGTCATACAAGCAAACATTTACCTTATACTTCCTCTGTTGAACTGCAAAATTGTATTATATTTAAATACAGAGAAAGTAATTAGAAATAGAAAGAGATTTGACAAAAAGTCAAATAACTGGTCCTGCAAACTTCTGATCCGGCGTAGGAGGTCCCCTAGATATTTCAGAATCCCTTTGATCCCCATGAAAGGGGGATCGAGAACAAGAACATTTGAGGGTGGTATTGCTCGCTAAACCAACTTTGGATGAAAAAAATCAGACCAATCATCCAGTTGATTATCATTTACCGCACATGCATGGTGCATCGTTGCCACAAAGCAAATAATGTGTACAATCAAGGCTCCCTTTGTCGAACAAGGTAGCTATACCTGCCAATGAGGCATGGAGCATCCCCACAATCAATAATATGCCAAGAATGGGATTGGGAGAACCCAAGGAGCCACGGACACAAGTGTGCCATAGTAAACCCTAACCGGGCAGAACGAAGGACATAATCATCGCATGCCGCATCTACCTGAGCCTTCCCACTGGCCATTGTTAACCTCACCATGCCGCGGGGTTGGCTCACGAGGCACTAGGGTTCAAGAAGCATACAAATCAAACCTATTATAACAGTAATCTATCTAACTTTAATATATTTTTGATAGTTGTATAACAGCTTTTCACAACAGTATGATTTGCCAAACAGAGTAATGCGCTTTTTACAACAGCTTTAATTAAGCCTTTAGATACAAAGACAACATGAACATCCACAAAACCCAGCATAAATAGAAAACAATAAGATACTAGCTGAGAAGGTTCAACAACATTTTCTTCAGAAGTTTGGGACCTTCAAACAATTGTCTGATATAACTTTTCGTACTTACCACATAGGATATGCTGGATCAATTGGTTCTATGGGACCGAATATATATTTGATCATAGTTTACTCTCTAGCATGATCAGCCTGATAAATATAGGCATATACTATGGCTTGACTGGCCATATACATTGACAACTTATACGCAAGTTGAAGTTCCGATTGCATAGGCTGGAACCAAATTACAGCTGAAGCTGATCATGAAGAGACGTGAAGTAGTAACCCTCAGTGACGTTTAAAGAAGTCGACCATCGGTTCATATACGAGGCGTGGAGCATTATAGGCTATCACAAAGTCAGCATGAGCGTAGTCGGGCAAGTATTGCACCTCAATGTTATCGGCGTCATGGCTTCTGACCAGCGTCCTCAGGAGGTGCCTGGTGTCAGGGACATCGCCAAGGAAGTCCTGGCCGCCATGCGTCAGGAGCATCGGGACATGGGTTGGAATGGATGAGAGGTTGTACAGCGGAGGGCGTGGCATCTTGTAATGCTTCATGTTTTCCTTGGCATTGCCATAGTCGTACCTTCTGATCCCATCGCTTCTGACCACTGGTTGCATGCAAATCGGGATGAGAAAAGTTAACATCATTCCGGAGCTTTGAACAAGCAAAAACTTAAGCTTGTGATTGTGATTCTTACTCTGCGACAAGTGAATAAGGTTTCTGACAGACGTAGGCTGTGGAGCATGCAGCATGAAGGCACATGTAGTAGATTTATTGAGGCAACAGTCCGGTCCTTCAACCATCAGCAAATCACAATTAGTAGGATACAAGGCCAACTTTAGCTGAACGTAAAATATTGTTTAGGATCTGGAAAATTTTATGAAAGGAAAAACCTGCAAGAGCAGAAAATACATCCGTGCAGTCAACTGTAGGGTCGCCACATACTTTGGCTAGAAGTTCAGCTGCAGCTTTTCTGTCATGTAGCAGCACATTTGTAGCAGTCAATATTTGAGGCTGGAGTCAGCACATTAGGAGTTGTGACTTGTTACCGGAATGGAAAGTCTAAAAGCATGTGATTCTTAGTTGCCAACATTGACATCACAATGAAATTCATACAGCGACAACCTAGTAGAAAATCATAAACACGTGCACCTCTACTCATAATCAGTAAGTTACCGCAAGATACAAAACTACAAGCACAAACTTGATAATCAAGCACACATAATGCCTTTTATTCCTCCTTAAACACATAAGCAGTCATAGTAAAGATACCTACCCAACAGGATTGAACTCATGAATACCTATCAAGTAAACTGCCTGCAGAAGACAAAAAGGAAGAGATAAATCAGTCCCATATAATCTACAAATGTGGTGATTTCCAATAAGAACTAGTAGCCTAAACAGTATTTTACTTCTGCCAGGAACATTTGAGCAGCAAGCCGGGTGAGATCGGATCTAGTTCTGCTCAGATAAGCAATTGGGCAGAGCAACACAGCTGATCGAACCAAGTGTAGTAACTTGTGCTCAGAGAAGGCTGCCAGAATAATCAAGGTTCCCTAGAAAGTAAAGCAAAAATTGCTTCAGTATACTTCTCAAGGCCAAGTGTTAACCTATCGAAAATTTAAGAGGGGCATCTAAGCTCACCAGTGAGTGACCGATATAGTGGACTTTTTGACGTCCTGTGTGGTGATAAACAAACTCAAGCACGGCTGGAAGATCATATTCAGCAATTTGGTCCCACGACCAATCCCAGAAAGCCTAAAAATATTAGTCAATATACTATATATAGGCAAAAAATCTAGCGACATATGAGTTCTTTATTAGGTTTGAGACAAAAACCGGATTTTTTGGGGACAGCGATGTATGTTTGCGGCTGGTATTAGTTCCACGAGTGTTCGCTAGCCAAACATCAAACCCACCGTCTGCCAAAATAAAGCCAAGTGATTGTTCTGGTGTACCCAGTAGCCAAGAAACGCCATCCTGTCAATCCAGACATTTGATTCAGTTATGCATAAATCTCAGAGGCCCAAGATTTCTCCAATAACACCCTTACCACAAAAAGCCCGTGGAATAGCAGTATTGGTTGCCTTGTCTTCTGATCCCCGGTTGAGTTATCGGTATCATGACCATGAGGAATCCTTTTTAAACTAAGAATATATCCATCTTCTGTTGTGACCTGCCATAGATTTAGACAATATACTTCACAAGAGGACAGCATTTTATCACGGAAGCATAAATTTGAATGCGAAAATGATGTCAAGGAGTAAATTCATAGGAGCTCTAATACCTTGTGATCTTCACATGGATAGCCGAAAGCTTCTGCCTCTGACTTGCACATAGTAAAGGGATGCGGAGAAATTGGACACGGTACACCAATATCATCCACTAAGCTATTGTTCCTCCATGAGAGAGCTGTGCAGGGGTTAGAGTCAAGCAAAAGAACCAACAAACTCATTAGGAATAAACTCGTAGACATCAAGTTCTGTAGAATCATATGTTTCTATTGTTCTGGTAGTTTCCGTGAATAGTGAAATTTTCTGCAGGAGTGCAAGGATAGTGTTGACAGAAGGTGCAGTCTCTCTTCTCAGAGAACAGTGATGCTTTGCGTGGCTGGTGTACAGGTATAAATACCAGACAAATGGTTCCTTAACAAGAAACACCTTCTATTCTTCAACACCAATGTAACAAAAATTACCGAAAAAAGTGCTTTGGATTTCTCTCTCTGTTTGTGGGAAATAGTTCATGCTCAACAGAAGCATGAACATGCTACATTATTACTGGAGAAAAACTGTGGCATTATTGTATCCTAAAGTGTATGATTGCACGAGCATATACTAAGTAAGTAATAAGTAAAACAAAAGGATGACTGCAATCATGCCATCTTGATGATAAGAAATGAAGGCCCTGTGGTTCACTTCACACCAATTTTGTGTCCCCAAGTCCGCATAACCACCAAGGAAAGGAATTCCTGAGAAGAAAAGACAACCTTCAGTAAGAAAGATCTGGATGCATTTGTATTTAATATACGTATAAGCAGGCTATTAAAAAAATGTATAAGCAGCAAAACATTGATTCACATCAGCTGAGAAGGTGATCCGGATGTCATTGAAATACACCGGATTCATCAGTTTAACAAGAACAATACAAGAACGCCGTGCTTCTTGTTGCCCCAAATTTACCATGTTACACATTTTCGCGGAAGGGTCAAAAGATCTGGATGCACTTATCAGAAATTCTTAAATGATCATTTCAAACAAATTATAGAGCCAAAGCAATTCAAAATTTAGCATTCTTAAGGCCTTGTTTGGTAGTAGTGTATTTTATGGAATTTATGGGGATTATCCCGGTCAAACCCCTCAATCCCCACATTTTTCATAACACCATTTGGTTCTAGTGTATTTGACATGTTTCATCCCCACATTTTCCCTCATGTCCCCAAATTATAGTGTATTTTTCTCAATATCCAATACACTACCCCTACCTAGTGTTTTGGGGATAAATGGGGATTTGAAGGGATTGCAACCTTCACCCAATCCCTTGGGAGATTATCCCCACCAATCTCCTCAAAAACACTAGTACCAAACAAGGCCTAAGGTTCTTTTTTAGAAAAGGAGGATTATCCCCCGGCCTCGAAGATGCATGCAACCATTTTATTAATTATTCACAAAAACCTTACAAGGTCGTACACCAGGTAGTCTGAAGCTGATGTGACTGTATGCATCTTCACACAATAGGACGTCTATCAAGTGACGCACCGCGGCCTCAAACCGGGCAGCTGATCTCAGCATTTCGGTGACGTATTGTTCTCATCTACGGAGTAGTCATCATGCAGAGAATGTCCATCTTAATTTTGCTCTTGAAAGAACAAAGAAGTTCTACTGACGCGTGCGCTTGCGCCTGCAGTCTGCAGAAGCATTTGGACGAACACATGGCGAGCGCCCGTGTCGGAGTCGAGCCAGGAGGGAGTCTCGCCGGCTCCCTCCAACTCAAGGTGCTGCTTTCCTACCCTGTGCTGGGTGGTGGTTGGTAGCTTGCTGGCTGTGCTGTGCTGCGCGCGAGGTCGCTGACGCCAATGCAGGCAGCAAAAGCCGGAGTGGACGGGCGCGGCTTTGAAGGATTTCCGTGTCTCTGAAGGTTTTCCGAGTTCTTTTCACCGTTTCTAAGCGTTCACTGGCTCGCTCGATCGGGCGCGCTTGGGCGCTCGCTGCCTCTTGATCGTGTTATGTTTTTTTTTTCTCCACGGTTTTTTGTGGTTTTTTGTTTTTGTTTGTTTTTCATTGTTATATACTTTCCGGTTTACTGGATTTTCCTTTTCTTTATTTTTCTTTTGGTTGATTAAGCTGCATCGATGGTAGAGGCAGGCAAAAAAGTGAAACCAGCGATGGCAGCACGAAGAAGAGGATCCCCGACCGGACTGTGCTCGCGCCCGGTGGTGTGACGACGGCCAGCATGGCCCGGCTGCCCCCCATCCCCTTCGCCGGCGGTGGCCTCCCCGGTAGCTGGGGGGCCGTCTCTTTGCTTCCCCCGCGCGGCGCGGAGCTGGACCGACTGGACAGATGAGTGCGACGATGAGGACCTGACGGCACGGTCCGACGGCGAGGATAGGATTGAGCTCCCTATCTCCGTGGCTCCACCGCAACTCAAGGTCTTCCTCTCCGCGGCGCGCCCAGCCCGTCGGCGGCCTGGGAAGGAGGTGCGTCGACGGTCCCCTGCGTCCGAGCTGAGGGGCTCCCTCCCGGTGGTCCACACCCGTTCCGCCTCAGCCCGACCTCGCGCGCCGCCCAGGTTATCCCCCGTGGTGGCCGCCGGGGCTGGTGCTGGCGTAGCCCGGCCAGGCGCTAGCCCCCTGCTGCCTCGGGCGGCGGCGGCGCCGGTGCCGACGACGGGTGATCCCCCGCGGGTGCCCCCTCACCTGTGCCCTAGCCGGCGGGCCGTCTGCCGGGTGAGCGGGCCGCCAGCCCCCCGGTTGGGCCGCCGCGGGCCCAATCACGGCCTTTTTCGGCTGCTGAGGTGGCTGGCGCGGCCCGCCGCGCTTCGCGAGTCCTGGCGGTGGTCAACCGGCGCTGGGCCTTGGCCCACCAAGTCTCGGGTCCAGGGGCGTGTCGCGGCCCAATGGCCGTTCAGCCTACCTGGGGAGGGCGAGGGGGAAATAGGGTTTCCTAGCCCCAATCCCCCCATGCGCCGCCATCTCTCCTCCCGCTCCCGTCGCGCGAGTCCCTGCGCCCCGCCTCGCACCGTGCCCGTTGTTCCCGTTCGCAGCTTCGGCCAGCGACATGCCCCCGCGCCGTTCCCGCTGGTCCATGCGGCTCCCCCTCGGCCGGTCGGCCCGCGGCTTGATGTCTCCTCGCCCCGGCCGCCCGGTTCTCCCACCGCCGGCCCCACGGCTGCCTACTCCGGCTGCTCCAGGCCGGCTCCAAGGCTCTCCTCTCCTCCTCCGGTTCGCTCCTACAAGGAGGTTCTCATGGCTCGCCTTATTGGTGATGGTCAGCCCCGGCCAAAAAGGGCTTCCCCGGCTGACCAGCGACCCCGGCCCGCACCTTCTGCCCGTGGTCATGCCCTGGCCGAGGTTGCTGACGCCGGCCCGTCCCGCTCCGGGCGTGGTGGCTTTGACCGGACGGGGAGGTCGCCAGAGTACTACGCTGGCACCTCCCTGCGTCGCCCTCCGCCGCCTCGGGACCCCGAGAGGGACCCCCGCTTGCCGCTGTCGGGCTCGCCGGGGGACGTCCGCCGCCAGGAGGCTGCACGCCTGAGCCCTCGTGACGTTGACAGGGAAGCTGTTGTTGGGGAACGTCGCATGGGAAACAAAAAATTTCCTACGCGCACAAAGACCTATCATGGTGATGTCCATCTACGAGAGGGGATTTCCGATCTACCTACCCTTGTAGATCGCACAGCAGAAGCGTTAGTGAACGCGGTTGACGTAGTGGAACGTCCTCACAGAGGTGTGCTGTGCTGTGCTGCCTCATGATGGTGTTTTTTTTTCTTTTTTTTCTCTACACGGTTTTTTGTGGCTTTTTGTTTTTCTTTGTTTTTCATTGTTATGCTTTTCGGTTTAATGGATTTCATTTTCTTTATTTTTCATTGGTTTTTCTTTTGTTCATTTCACCATTTTTGTTGGTATTTCTTTTCTTTTCTATTATATTTTTTCGTTTCTTGTTTCCTTCTAAGTTTTCATCAGTTATTTTCGCTTTTCTTTGGTTTTCTTTGTTTTTCTTTGGTTTTTTATTCTTGTTGCATTCCATAGTTTTATACGGATTTTTCTCTTTTTTAAAGATTTTTTAGTTTCTTTCATCCGCCTCTTTGATTTTCATTGTTTTTTTCTTCAACACATGTCTATATTTTCGTGCACATTTTTTACATTTTACGTGTACATTGGGAACATTTTTATACATGTTTCAAATTTTATAAATATATGATTAAAAAATATAAATTATGTTTCATAACTACTCTTTTTTCGTAAACATCGTACATTTTCTCTACATATCAGCAATATTTCTAAATACATGTTTAACATAGTCAAAATATATTATTATTATTTTTTGTACATGGTCATAATTTTCTACAATTTACTTTTTTCTGTTTAATTTTTTAATACATGGCCGAAAATTATTAACATTTCCTAAATGCTTTGTGTTTCATAATTAATTTTTTTAATGTCAATCAAACATTTACAATGTATAGAAGGAACATTTTTTATACATGGTTAAAATCACTGAAATATATGATGTACATTTTTTGATATATGATCAACAATTTTTCCAATATATGTTTTTATGTTCCATTTTTTAATACACGTTCTACTTTTTTATGCATTATGAACATTTTTTATACATGTTTAACATTTTTTTAAATAGATTATTAACATTTTTTAAATACATGAACAACTTTTTTCATACCATCTGTATTTGTTTTACATATTTTTTGTATACATAAGAACCATTTTTATATGCATATAACGTTCTAGAACCGCTAAATTTACATTTTTCATATGTATTATGTAGATTGCTAGATCTAGAGTTCGATGGCGTGTGTGGGTTATTGCCCCGGTTTGGTTCGTTCAATGACAGGGGTTTCATTTTTGATGAGCCAACTTGAAGGTTCGCAAAGTTGCATATCAGCGATGGAGCCGCATCGATCTCAGGTGAGGAGTTGATTTTTTATTCTTTTCTTCGATGGCTGTTGTCGTGGTGTCGGAGGCAGGTGCTGGACGTTGGTGTCAAACTCAAAGATGTTCTGCTATCTTTTCAGTTTTATCATGTCGGTCCTTACGTGACTTGTACTTCGATGTTTATGATATGAATGAGACACGTATTACCATACAAAAAAATATGTCTTATGTGGATTGTATTTTGTAACATATTTACTTTTAATACTTAGAAGTGTAAATAAAAGTGAAAAAATAAAGTAGAAAACAAAAACATAAAGTGGTTTTGTTGTTGGAAAACAAAACTGTGACCTCCTACGCGCCTGGCCAGCCCATCTTGCGCCGCCCTTACAGCGATTCTTCGCTCGGTCTCGCGCGAAGCGAGGTATAGTACCGGGTGGCCCACAGCTTTGTCACATGGGGTCGTCCCAACGAACCCCCTAAATTGGCTCGTGTAGTAAACGTTACGTTCATATTGCTTCATTATCTGCATGTTAATTCGTTCTTTCTCATTAATTTATATATATATTTCTGAAGCACCTTGTGCGTATTTAAATGATTAAATTTTATACAGTCAATTGTCGCAGATTACAATTTTTTTTAGACATTACGAAATGTTGACGTATTTTTTGAAATATACTGATAACATTATAGAAATGCCCATGACATTGACATGTGTTCAAAAAATATTCATGGAATATTAATTATAGAGTCTAAACAATCATGAAATTTTATCAAAAATATTTCTTACAGCCAAATAAAAATCTTGGCATTTTGAAATAATGTTTGCACATTTCAAAAACTATGGTTGTGATAAATTGAAAAAGTATTTATACAATAATAAAACATATATGAGCTATGGAAAAAATAAATTTAGCAATGAAAAATAATGTTTCTATTTGGCACTATTCAATACTGATTTTGTTAGTTTCATATCACACATCCCGTAATATGATTGAACTAGAAATTTTGCATGGCAATAGAACATCACCCTCTTACAATCCCATATGTTTTTTAGATTTTTGTTAAACTTGAAAAAATCTTTTTTTTGTCTGTGGGTTTCAATGGTTCCGCTACATGTACATCATGCAAAGATATTTCATTTCTGAAGCACTTGGTACACATTTAAATGATTAAATTTTATTTAGTCAATTGTCGCACATTAAAAACGTTTATAGAATTTAGGAAATGTTGACGTAAATTGTGAAGAATATTGATATTTTTTACATGTTTCAAAAAATATTCATGCAATTTATTAATTATATAATCTAAGCAATCATGAATTTTTTTAAATGTTTCTTACCGCCAATTTTTTTTGGCATTTTAAAATAATTGTTTGCACATTTCAAAATCTATGCTCGTGATATATTTTTAAAAGTAATTATACAATAATAAAACATATGTGAGCAAGGAAATGTAATGTTACTATTCAGCACTATTGAATACTGATTTTGTTCGTTTCTCACATCCCGTAATGTGTTTGAACTTGAAATTTTGCATGGCAATAGAATATCACCCTTTTAAAATGTCATATATTTTTTAGTTTTTTTAACTTAAAACATCATTTTTTGTGAGTGCGTTTCAATGGTTTTGCTACATGTACATCATGTATTTAAAGATTTTCAACATGTATCAAAAAATTATTCCCCTTTATGCAAAAGATGGACAACATGTATTAAAAAGGATCGCAATATCTGGCTGACGGATACCAGAGGAGATGGTCCAGGCGAACGAATCATTTGCCCCAATAGTAACATCAAGTGAATAGAATCATTCGTTGGGTGGAAAACCCACCCAGTGAAACTTTCCCCCGGTTGGGCCAGCAAAAATCCGTTTTCCTAACACACTACAAATCTAAAAGCTTCTGCTTGGGCATCAGATTTCTTATGTTTGAAAACAGAGAATAGAAAATGCCATGGCAAATGTAAATTGTTTGAAAATTTTGTAAGTGATCACATGACAACTTTTTGGAAAGATATAAAACTTATCACAACAATAAATTCATTGTAATAATCATATATGGGAAATTATATCCAATTTTCCATGGGGACATTTCAAAATATTCCTTCAAAGCTGCCATACGAAAAAAATATTTACTATTTTCCATTGAAAAGCTACATTCAGAAAAGCAATGCATGTGCACAATATACAAAAAATCTTAAAAGTTGCCATGAACCATATGGAACATTTGCCATGGTCATTTTTCTTTATTTTTGCCATGGAGCAAATACCAAATGTCACGTGATAGTCTCAAAAATGGGCAAGCTAATACAAGTCCACAATCACCATATATGTCAAAATGGTAAAAAGTTTACAAGACAAGGAAAAAAAATTCCATGATCCAATTAATAAATGTCATGCTATAAGTGAATAAGAAATGTCATGCTACCTAAACTAAAACTGCCATGGTCTATTAAAAAATGTCCATGCACCTTGTAAAGTTTTGAATAACATTCATAAAAGGAAAAATCTAACTAACAGCGCCGCATCTCGTCATTACCGTGTGGCGGCTGCGCAAACGATTCGTTGTTCTCTTCATCATGCATGCATACATGCATGCAATGATTCATCTCTAAATGACCGGAATTCAAAAACTTTTATCTCTTAAACCATTAATTCGATCGATGATCCGTTTTTTTCGTTGACTTTGTTTCGACGAAATCTTCAAAACTAGATCCCGTGTCGACATGTTTCGACAACTTTTTTTTACTCGTACTTACCACATTTGTTGCACTTACTTGTCATATTAGTAAGTACGTGTCTGATAGAAAATAACTTAATCGCTATATTTTTGAAAATTTCATATAAATATGGAATCTCGACATAATTAAACTAGCAAACACAAACAACCTTTTATAGGCGATTACGCGTGAAAATATGACAACTCAACATATTTAAAACCGATGGCCACAAAAAATCTTTTTTGGTCATCGTTTGTAAATATGACAACTTGGCATAGTTAAACTAACAAGCACACAAAATAGTTTTCTGGCAAAATTGTATGTAAATACAACTTAGCATATTTAAATTGGCACACACAACCTATTACCTGCTTTTTTATATCATGCATAATAAAAACTGCTACAAGGTTTTGTACGAAACAACATTAAAAAGTGTCAATCAAGTTATTTTTCTCAGACAAGTAAGTGGTTAATAATATGGTAAGTGGGTCAAAAAAATTGGCAACTATGAACCAAAAACATAGTTGACAGAATATATCGACATGGTATCTAGTTTTGAAGAACTCGTCGTGAGAAAGTCAATGATGAAAACGGATCATCGATTAAATTAACGATTTTGTAGATATATTTTTTTGAATTTCAAACATCAAAGGGAATCGGGCCCAGCCGGCTGTTTAAGCAGCCGCCGCATGGAAGAGCACATATGCGGTGCCGCTCCCTAGTCAATCCCTTCATAAAATGCACATAACATTTAAAGCATGGTCACGTATTTCCAAAAATCTTCATGTAATTTTTCCAAAAATTATAAAATCGAAATATGTTTGTGGAATTTTATGAAAATTGTTATTTCAAAATATTCCTCATGACAAATTTTATAATATTTATACAATGCCAAAAGGTATTCTCGTCATTTCAAAAATGTTGCATACCATTCAAAAAATATGTTATTAAAAAAAGCAATATTCACATCTTTCAAAAATATATGCATGACTTTTAAAAAAATGTTTATACAATGTAAAAACAATTTGCAAGTAATATTTGAGAAAAATGTTACCAATTAAAAAATAGTTAACATAAAAATTAAAATTGTCCAAAATTTCTTTTGAATCGATGATCGCATTTTTGAAATTTGGTTCGGATCTTCATAGGTTACAAAATTTGTTCTCAACTCAGAAATATGCTCGCATTTCCTACTTTTTTTAATATATTTTTGGAAATTTGTTCAGAAACATGAAAATGTTCGTTCTTTATAAAATGTTCTATAATTTTTAGAATATCTGTGTTTTAAATAACTATGAATAAATCGGAACAATGTTTGTACTTTAAAAAATGTCATCTTTTACTTTTTTCTTATTTTTAAAAACTGTTGAGAGGTTTTTTTATCAATATTTTCAGAACTTTTCAAATAATGAGCGGGATTTCAAGAAATGTTCCTATTTTCGTAAAAAAAAAATTATAAAATATTCTTGTTCCTAATTTTTTGTTCACGTATTCAAAAGTTGTTTCCTTTTTTTATTTTCTTAAATAATTTAAAACGTTTGAAGGTTTGAAAACAAAAGTTGATTCAATTTTTTGTTCACCTATATATAAAATTTTACAATTGTTCACAGTCTAAAAGTTTGTCCAGAATCTAAAACGTTGTCCACATTTTCCAATTTGGATCACCAATTAAAACAATTGCGTTTTCAAAACATGTTGAAACAAATTATGAATTTCTGAACAATTTTTTAAACCACGAACATATTTTGAATTTCTGAACAAATATTTAAAAAATGGAACAATTCATAAAATTACGAAAAAATGAAATTGTGAACATTTTCTGAAACTGGGAACAAAAATATAAAAATGGAACTACTTGAAATATGTAACAAAAATTTGAAAGCACAAACGTTTTTGAAATTCCTAAAGACTTTTTTAAATTTGAAAGCACAAACGTTTGATTATAATATGGACATTTTTTAAATTTGTAATACATGAACGTTATTTGAAACTCCTGTAGATTTTTCTAATTTGTGAAAATACTTTAAAAATAGAACTTTTTTAAACTCCCGAAACAAATTTGAAAAACATGTAAAAGATTTATAAACATGAACATTCTTTGAAACTCCGGTACAAAACTCGAAAACAAGAACAAGGTTCGAAAAAACCAGTTTTTCGGCAATGCAAATATTTTTTGAAACTCCCGAAAAATAATTTGAAAATGCGAATACCTTTGAAATTCTTGAACATTTTTGGAAGCACGATAATTTTTTGAATTTCTGAACAAATTAGGAAATCATAAAAATTGGACCATTTCATAAAATTCGGAACTAAAACTTGAAATTATGACCATTTTGTTAAACTCGTGGGTAAAATGCGTAAAGAAGAAAATTTCTTGGAAACAACAACATTTGGAAGTTCTAAACTTTTTGGAATTTTGAACATTTTTATATTTCCAAAAAAAAAACGCAAGTATTTTCTAGAAGTTAAATCAAAGTTAAAAATATAAAGAACATAAAAAAAAGTAAAAGGAAAGAAAAGGAAAAACAGAAAAAAAATCATTTTCGCCGTTCATTGCGTCAAACTGTAGGCGCTTCGCACAACCGAAACGACTGATCAGCGGCCCAATGGGTTGGCTCAGTTACGCTTAGCCAGCCGGTTTTGGCAACCTTCAAGGAGGCTCCTTGAACCAGTTTTTTATTCTTCTACCAGTCTGTCTTTTCCTTATTTTGTGTTTCTGCTTCTCTTTCTTCTTTCTTCTTTCTTCTTTCTTTTCTTTCTTTGTTTTTTCTTTCTCCTTTTCCCCTTATTTTGACATATTATTTTATTTTTTCAAAACTAAGTTCATGTTTGAAAATTATTCTTGAAATTCGAAAAAAATGCTTTTTATTTATTTTTGCTAAGTTAAAAAAAATGTCGTTTTGCACAACCTATCCATAACTTCAAATTTTTTGGGACTTTTAAAAATGTGTAATATTTTCAAAAAAATATATTGTTTACGCCTTCAATTGTTTTTACTTTTTATTCCTTTTTCTTTGACAATGTCATTTTTTTCCTGAATTTCAAAAACTTAAATATTCGCGCTTCATAAAATAATCATAAATTGCAAAAAAATATTCTTGCTTCTAAAATTGCTCATATTTTCAAACATGTTCATGTTTCAAAAATTATTTTCGTATTCAAAAGGCTGCATGATTTTTTAAAAATGTCCGTGTTTTGAAAACAAATCAGAAATTTAAGAAAATGTTCTTGTTTAAAGAAAATCAAACATAGTATCCTATTTACTGGACCTAATAGAATACAACAAAAAAGTACTACTAAGTGGTGTCCAATGTTTTGGTGGACGGGTGCATCTGAGGACTTTTTTTAAATGACTAAGAAATGATACCTACAAAAAACTAAAAGTTAGAAGAAAAAATATGTGTGAGAAATTGTATTCACGAAGAGCAATAAACTTTTGTTCAAAAATATTATGATTTGCAAGCTGCAAATAAATAATTCTTGGCCCAACAACAACGAACAAAATGCCCCCAACGTACAATGATATTCCGAGTGAGGGAGTTGTTTGTGTATGTGAGTAAAGATGACTTGATGTTTAATGCTATGTTTGGGTTTATCTTAATGATTTTTAATAGTCGCAGATGCTTTTTAGAGGTACAATCATAAGTGCATATGATCTAAGTACGAAAAATGTGTTAGCGTATGCCTCTCCCTCATTGCATACGATATCATGTTATATTCAATTGCCTATGGACAATCTTTCTCTTACATTACACAAAAAAACTTTCTATTAAACAACTTACTTATAAATATTTATCTAAATAACACCTAACTTTTATTTACTTGTTCTTTATTACCTTGCAAAACTATCTATTACATCTACTAAGTACTTCTAGTTTCCTTACCGTAAAATGGTTTCATACTTGTTCTAGGTAAAATAAGCGCTAGCGTGCGTAGAGTTGTATCGGTGGTCGATAGAACTTGATAGAATATTAATTCTACCTTTAGCTCCTCGTTGGGTTCGATACTCTTACTTATAAAAAAACTACAAACGACCCCTACACTTGTGGGTTATCAAGACCTTTTTATTGCGCGGTTGCCGGGGCAATAGAGTAGCGGTTGATATTCTCGTGTGTGCTTATTTGCTTTATCGCTTAGTAATTTTTATTTTCTGTTATTAGTTGTTTTATATCTTTAGTTATGGATATGGAACATGAAACACCAAAAATATTGGTTGTACTTGCTACTCATGAAGATGGGAAACGTCCTAAAACCCTCGATGATGGATATGTGAAAAACATTAATACTACTTTGATAATCATCAGAATTCCCTATTGAACTTGATAATGGGATACATGTTGGATCAACATGAGTATTTTAGGAATTATCGCTTGACTCGGAAAGGGAAACACTTATGGGATCAAATTAAAATATTGCGTTGGTATGGTTGGAATTTATGCTTGAGACGTGATTATACTTGTTGCTCTAAGATGGAGACTTCACACCTTCCCTTTCAATGTGAATTTAATGATAATAAAACCTTGGCATCTTATGCTAATGGTATATATGATTACTATGATGTTGAACAATTTGAAGAATTTGTTGCTTTTAAGGGTGCTTATGAAATTGCTTCTTTGATTGAAAAGTATGATGCTATTCGTTACAAATCTAATTTTTTTGTCATACTTAAATATTACTATAATAACTATGAATACATTGCCTATGTTAATGAATTTGTTGAAAGAATGTCTGGTGCCTTGGAATAGACTAATATTTTGCAAGAAACTATGAAAGGAGAAATTGCTAAAACTATGAGCTCATTAGATGAAAAAGACGAGGAGGCGAGCAAAGAACAAAAGGAGGAAGAGCGAATTAGCTACCCGTGCCCACCTTCAAATGAGAGTAACTCTTCAACTCATAGATTGTTTAATTTCTCTTCATGCTTACCGAAGGATGAATGCTATGATATCTTGGATTCATTTGAAATAACCCTTTTTGATGAACTTGATGCTTGCTATGCTTGTGGCCATGATGCCAATATGAATTATGCTTATGGAGATTAACTTGCTATAGTTCCTTATGTTAAACATGAAATTTTTGCTATTGCACCCACACATGATAGTCCTATTATCCTTTTGAGTTCTCCCAACTACACCATATCGGAGAAGTTTGCACTTATTAAGGATTATATTGATGGCTTGCGTTTTACCACTACACATGATGATTTTGATGGATATAATGTGCATGTGCTTGCTTCCCCTACTTGCGATTATTATGAGAGAGGAACCAAATCTTCACCTCTCTATGTTTCCAATACGATATAATTGCAAGAAACTACTTATGTTATGTATTGGCCTTTACTTGATGTGCATGATTTGTTCTTTTATGGTATGCCAATGCATAGGAAGAGCGTGAGACTTCATTGTAACATGATATATGTTACTTTGTCTTCACTTATCAATTAAAAATCATTGTTAATTAAAATTATCTTTGATACACCTTGGGATCCGGGTGAATCCATTACTTGAGCACTATATGTCTAGCTTAATGGCTTTAAAGAAAGCGTTGCGAGGGAGACGATCTGGAAGTTTTAGAGAGTCATTTATTTTTGTTGTGTGCTTTCAAAGTAATTAAAAACAAAAAAATAAAGTGGTGAACCTAAAACTTTTTTAAAAAGAAAAGTGAAAGTGAGAAGGACGAGCATCGATGAAGTGGGGGCTAGCCTTGAACTTTATTAATGCCCATGGAAACTTTGTGAATCTTGATAACACAAACTTTTCAATAAAAATAATTATCCACTTGTGAAAATACATTGTATTATAAAAATAATATGCCAAGATTTACCTTTAGAATGTTTGAATTTTTTGTTTGATATGTGCTGTGCAAAACAAAAACTTTGGATGTAGTGTTTGATTTTGCATATTTTATTCGAACGTCAAAAAAATCTAATTTTTTTACACAGTACTATTATACACATTGTTCACCACGTGCTAATGTTTCAGAATTTTCTGAGTTACATAAGTATACATTTCATCTGCATCTTTCCTAACTGTCCTCTTTTTCACACATTGATGTTATAGTTGCTTTGTGTGCTTATGTTTGAATTCTTGTGGAGCTCCACTGATTTGGGAGCTATAGAATTGTTATAGCATATAGTAGATTATGTTGGATTATAATTCCACAATAATGTTATGGCAGGACGTGATGAAATTTGATGATATATGAACTAACCTCCCTAATAAAAGTTCTGCTAAGTTTTGTGTGGATGAAGTGTTCAAAGATCGAGGAGGTATTGATATGAGAAGAATAAGGAGATACAAGAGCTCAAGCTTGGGGGATGCCCAGGACACCGTAAGTAATTATTCAAGGAGGCTCAACCGTCTAAGCTTGGGTATGCCCCGGAAGGCATCCCATCTTTCTTCTTCAACAATTATCAATATGTCTCGGTTTTTGTTTTGTTCACATGATATGTGAAAATTCTTGGAGCGTCGTGTGCCTTTTATTTTCCTTATAGAATGCACCATGTTGGTATGGGAAATTCCATGGTTGATTAATAGAATGCTCTTTGCACTTCACTTATATCTTTTGAGTATGGCTTTATAGAATGCTTCATGTGCTTCACTTATATCATTTGAAGTTGGATGCCTGTTTCTCAACATATAGAAAATCTTTATTCGTAGAATGTTCTTTTGCTTCACTTGTATTTATTGGAGAATGTACAGGTATTTTGTAGAAATAATTAAACTCTCATGCTTCACTTATAACTATTTAGAGAGTCAACAAGAATTGGTCATTTACATGGTTAGTCATAAAATCCTACATAAAACTTGTAAATCACTGGATATGATATGTTTGATTCCCTACAGTAGTTTTGCGACATTAATATAGTAATATGTGGTTGCACTAGTTGATGATTGTGGATTAGTAAGAATATTGATGTTCAGGATTGTGATTCCTGGAGCATGCCCGTATAGTTCTAATTATGCAATGAAGATTGAAGCATAATTTATCCTTGATTTAAATCCTTTGTGCTGTTAAAATTGGGGGCGCACGATGGTTAACTCCTACCAACCTCCTCCCTAGGGACATGCGAGTAGTGCTTTTCTTCGAGAGAGCTAATAAAATCTTGCAATAAGTATGTGAGCTTTGTATGACTAATGTCAATCCATGGATATAAGCACTCTCACCTCCACATATTTGCTAGCATCTTCGGTACTGTTATTTGTCCATTCTCACCTTGAGGATTGGTGCAAACTTCGCCGGTGCATACAAACACCACGACATGATACACTGTGTTGCAAATAAGCCACCTTATATCTTCTTAAAAACAGCCACCATACCTACCTATTATGGCATTTCCATAGTCATTCCGAGATATATTTCCATGCAATTTCCATCATCATCATATACATGACTTGAGCATTCATTGTCATATTGCTTTGCATGATCGTAAGATAGCTAACATGATATTTCCATGGCTTGTATGTTTTTATATCTTTTGCTATGCTAGATCATTGCATATCCTGGTACACTCCCACACACATTCATATTAAGTCATATTGTTTCATAGGTTTTCATATCGAGTTGTAAGTAAATAAAAGTGTGATGATCATCATGATTAGAGCATTGTCCCAGTGAGGAAAGGATGATGGAGACTATGATTCCTCCACAAGTCGGGATGAGACTCCGGACAAAAAATGAAGAAGAATGGGTGAGGCAAAAAAAGAACCCACCATAAAAAAAGATAAATGGGGGAGGCGAAAACAGAAGAGCCCACCATGATTTTTTAAAAATAAATAAATAAATGAGAGAAAAAGAGAGAAGGGAATTTGCTACTATCCTTTACCACACTTGTGCCTCAAAGTGGCACCATGTTCTTCATATAGAGAGTCTCTTGTTTTGTCACTTCCATATGCTAGTGGGTATTTTTCAATATAGAACTTGGCTTGTATATTCCGATGATGGGCTTCCTCAAATGCTCGAGGTCTTCATGAGCAAGCAAGTTGGATGCACACCCACTTAGCTTCAGTTAAGCTTTCATACACGTATAGCTCTAGTGCATCCGTTGCATGGCAATCCCTACTCCTCGCATTGATATCTATTGATGGGCATCTCCATAGCCCGTTGATATGCCTAGTTGATGCGAGACTTTCTTCTCCACTTTTACCCCTTTGAAATCTACCACCATATTCTATTCCACCTTTACGCTATATTCATAGTTCATGCTCACGTATTGAGTGAGTAATAAAAAGTTGAAGCGCGTTAAAAAGTACGATCCAATTGCTTGGTTTGACACTGGGGTGCTCATGGTTTATACTTCATGCTGGGAATACCAAGCATGACATGCTATATGATTTTGTAGGGATAGCGTTATTTAGCATTGTTATTTTGAAAGTACATGGTTGTTTGCTAGTAAACCTGAGTATGGATGTCTTTTTGTCAAATGATAGACTATTGCCTTGAATCACGTGTATATTAATATTCATGCCATGATTAGAAATTTTTTCAAGATTATGTTTGGTAGCATTCCACATAAAAATTATCTTTTTATCATTTACCTACTCGAGGAGGAGCAGGAATTAACCTTTTGATTGTTGATACGTCTCCGTCGTATCTATAATTTTTGGTTCCTTCATGCCAATATCCTACAACTTTCATATACTTTTGGCAACATTTTATATTATTATTTGGGACTAACTTACTTATCGAGTGCCTAGTGTGAGTTCTAGTTTTTTTTGTGTTTTTATTTCACAGAAATTCCATATCAAATGAAGTCCAAACACGATAAAAAAAATTGGAGAATTTTTTGAAATATATGTGAATTTTGGGAGTCGGAATCAAGACACCACGATGCCCGAGGGCCCTAGAAGCCAAAAAGGCGCTACCTGGGGGGCGTCCTAATTGTTTGTGGCCAGCCCTTAAGTCGGCTGAGGCTCTCCGTCCGCCACAAGAAAGATATTTCGGTGATAAAAATCCCCTCAAAATTTCATCCCAATCGGAGTTACTGATCTCCGTATATTTAAGAAACGGTGAAGGGTTAGAAAACAGTTGCGTAAAGAGAAGAGAAAAACTCACACACACACACACACACACACACAGAGAGAGAGGGGGAGAGAGAGAGAGGGAGCACTGCCCCAGTGAGGAAAGGATGATGGAGACTATGATTCCCCCACAAGTCGGGATGAGACTCCGGATGAAAAATGAAAAAGAATGGGGAGGCGAAAAAAAAGAGCCCACCATAAAAAACAGAAATGGGGGAGGCGAAAAAAGAAGAGCCCACCATGAATTTTTAAAACAAATAAATAAATGAGAGAAAAAGAGAGAAGAGACTTTGCTACTATCCTTTACCACACTAGTTCCACAAAGTGGCACCATGTTCTTCATATAGAGAGTCTCTTGTTTTGTCACTTCCATATGCTAGTGGGCATTTTTCATTATAGAACTTGGCTTGTATATTCTGATGATGGTGTCACGCCCAAGATGTGAACCTATCCTCAATTTGGCACGAGGGCCTCGTCAGGGATAGAAGCGCATCTCGCCGTGTCGCAAGAATGGATATCGTTACAAGTACATGTACTGAAAAGAAGAGATATATAGAATTGGCTTACACTCGCCACAAGCTACATCAGAGTCACCTCAGTACATTACATATTCATCATGAGTAAGAGCAGGGTCCGACTACGGATGAAAATAAAGGACAAAAGAAGAACGACTTCCATCCTTGCTATCCCAGGCTGCCGGCCTGGAACCCATCCTAGATCGATGAAGAAGAAGAAGAGGCAACTCCAAATGAACAGTCAACGGCTCGCGTCACGTAACCTTTACCTGTACCTGCAACTGGTGTTGTAGTAATCTGTGAGCCACGGGGGACTCAGCAATCTCATTTCCAAAGGTATCAAGACTAGCAAAGCTTAATGGGTGAGGCATAGTTAAGTGGTGAGGTTGCAGCAGCGGCTAAGCATATATTTGGTGGCTAAACTTACGAGTACCAGAAATAAGAGGGGGAAGATCTACGCATAGCGGACGTGAACTACAGACGATCAAAAGAATGATCCTGAACACCTACCTACGTCAGACATAACCCCACTGTGTCCTCGATCGGAGAAGGAACTCACGAAAGAGACAATCACGGTTACGCACACAGTTGGCATATTTTAATTAAGTTATCTTCAAGTTATCTAGAACCAGTGTTAAACAAAGTTTCCACGTTGCCACATAACCGCGGGCACGGCTTTCCGAAAGATTTAACCCTGCAGGGGTGCTCCAACTAGTCCATCACAAATTACCACAAGCCGCATAGAAATCCTCAATCACGAAACTCGCGATCTCGTCGGATTCCCTAGTGGAAAACCTCAAATCTGAGATTACCCAAAGCATCACCGGAATCCCGATGCACAAGATATCTCGTCAAAGGTAAAACTAATCCAGCAAGGCCGCCCGACGTGTCGACGATCCCGATAGGAGTCGCGTACCTCGTTCTCAGGACATAACGGATAAGCACAGCGTACGGTGGCCTGATAGAAATCTCCCGAGTTGCCCCGGGTTGGCCCCGCAAACGGCTCTAGTTTTGGACCAACACTCATGAGGAGCACTGGCCCGGGGGTTGATTAAAATAGTCCGCGGGTGCCGGCGGGTCCCTATGCATTATTATTAGGTTATTAGGCAAATGTAGTACCAAAGTTGGGCCTTGCCAGACCAGCTTTAATCTAAAACGAATTATCAAGGGGGTCCCCATAACAACCCCGATCGTGTTAGGAGCGCTCAATTATGGAACATAACACCGGTAGCCGGAAACTAAAAGGGGCAAAGGTGGAACAAAACACCAGGCTAGAAAGGCCGAGCCTTCCACCTTTACCAGGTATATAGGTGCATTAAATTAGATAGCATTAAATATGGTGATATAACAAGGAACCCATGCTTTGCATGGAAGCATCTGCACCTGCAACTAGCAACGCTATCAACAGGGTTAAGCAAGCAGTAACATAGCCAATCAGTGGTTTGCTAGGTTGAACAGGTTGAAGGATAACATGGCATTGTCGAGAGGCTGCTATTTAACATTTGGTAGGCAACGAGACATAAACGATAGAAGCGGTAAACTAGCATGGCAATGATAGTAATGGTATCTGGGGAAATGATCATCTTGCCTGAGATCCCGCTTGGAAGAAGAATGCCTCCGTGAAGCAGACGAACCGACGTAGTCAAACGGGTCCTCACAATCCGACACGCTGGCGGAACTCTATCGAGACGGGGAAACTAGAAACAAGCATCAACACACGATATTCACCACACGATGCACAACACATATGATGCATGAGCTACTGGATACTTGCAAGTCACGGCATGACAATTCACACAACCAAACACTACACATTAAGTGAAGTTCAATATGCACGAGTTTCATATTGACGAAACTCCATGTTAATTATTTAATTCACTCCCAGTTATCTACACGGCAATATTAATGTTGTCAAACATGCAAGAGGTGAAGCGGAAATTACACTACCTATTTAGGCATTTTAAATGAGGTCGGAAATGACATATAGCACCTCCGAGACGACCTCACATGTTAATTTACAATTCTGTCCAGATCTGAACTAATGCATTTAATTAGTTGTTAAACAGCAAAACAAATAGGTTCACGTGACTCTATGCGCCAAGGCAAGCAATCTACACATAAAGAACATCTCCAACGGAGCTACGGATCAAAAGATACAGACACCGCAAGATATGATGGTATGAATGCAAAATGTGTGCAACGGCGGCTACGAACACTTCAAAACATACAAACAGCAAGAGAAAATGAAACTACACGATATTCTAAGCAAGTTTCATGTAGGACACGATCAAATCGGAGCTACGGTTCAACAACTACGAGCAAAACAAGAAATGACTACAATCTGCCAAAAGCAGCCACATAGCATTTTATACGCCCCACAACTACGAGCTACACAACTCCGATAAACTCAAGCAAGGCATGGCATGAAAGAGGGCAAGATGCACTACTACAAACAACTAACAACAACTAGCATGGCAGCAAGGAGCACTAGGAAAAGAAGTCCCAAAATAATAGGAGGGTCTATTTATAGACAAATGGGGGGCTCGGTTAACCGGAATCGCGCTCCGGATCCAACCGCGGGGTCAGATTCGGACGGTTACGAATGCGGGAACGGGTACGTGGCCGTGTAGAGGGAATATCCGGTGATGAGAGGGAGAACGGGCGGCGCGGCATGAATTTAAAAACACCGACAGACGTCCGACAGTAGACCGAATACGGTGCCGCTACGGTCGACCGTTCGGGTACCACACGGTCTCCGATCGCGACGAAATTCGACGGGCGGCCTCGCTATAACTAATCACGACCGCACGTCTAATCTCAACCCGATCAGAGAAAGTTTTAAACGCACTTTAAAAACAGGGTTTTGACGGTGCCGCGGACGCGTGCGTGTGCGGTCGGACTCAGAACGGACAACGACGAGGACCGGCAACTACTAGCGGATGCAAGTTTTGAAAACTGGCGGCAACGGAGGTGCCGATGCGATGCAGATGATGCGCATGATGCGATGATGATGCGGCAACTGAAAATACCCACACGACGAAAATGGAAAGAAAAGGGGAAGCTTCTGGAACGTCGGCATCGGGCTGTCACAACTCTCCTACACTACAAGAGGATCTCGCCCCGAGATCCAAGAATGAAAGGGGGAGAGGATGAGAAAGCACAAGAGGTAAAAACTTAGTCGCTTCTTTGACAAACGAGTGAAACCAACGATCCTTGAAGGTTGCAAGGAGATGATGAATGACATGAGAAAGAAGCAAGAATTCATGGAAAATTTCGGCAGTACTTCGGTAGGAAAATGGGACAAAAAATTCGATAAGATGAAAGAAATAGACAATATTCATAACGAACAACTAAATAGAGCAAGGGAAGACCATGATCTTGATAGAACAACAAGATTGACCCAAAAGAGCAATATCACAAAGCCTCCGGAAGAATAGAAGAGGAACTAGCTCATACGGAAGAAGAGAATGAAGAGAGAATTACAACTACTAACTCCAATGAACTTGACAAGCATCCTTGCAAGAAGAATTGGACGAAGTTGTTGGAAAAACAAAAATGAAAAGAACAAGATAGTAGTGGGCTTAAGGAAATCATCACAACATTTATGAGGTGACAACCAACCACTAAAAGAAACAAGGATTGATTGGGAGAAACAAGATATGAACAATTCTTACACCAAGAGGATACATTGAGAACTGGGATTAATGACAAGCACCATGATAGCACAATGCATAGGAAAAGCTTTAGGTGAAATCCAAACCAAGATAGCTCAAAGAAGAAATCATGGGTTGAAAATAACTCAACACCATAGAATCGGTGGGTTTAATTATCTCATTCTTGAAAGGAAAACTCTTCGAGGCTCCTACACAAACAAGAAGGCTATAAAACCACCTCAAAGGATAAAGGAAGAACAATGCACTGAAATGCAAGGGAAAGAATGCTTGAGGTACTCCAACAAGAATCTTGAAGAACACTTGGTAATGGGTTGAAACCTCGATGAACCACCAAGAAGGACCTCCGTATACGAATGAATGATGCAAAGCTATCAAGGTAGAAAATAATAAGATTATGACCTTGCCATGATTTAGATGAAGCTTCACAAAGAGATACTAAAAGAACTTGAAACTCCGGAAAAGAAAGATAAGCGCTAGAGAAAAGAATTGATATCATGAGTCCTCCGGAAGAAGAATTGAAATCTCTTGGAAGAAGGAAGAACAAGAATAAGAATTATGTTATGCTTATCCTTCATCAAGTTAAATTGATGACAATAAACGGATCTAGCATACAACTTATTCTACTAGAAATGAATCTTGAAGATGCACAGAGAGATAAGCACCACTTGATGCATAAATGAAGGAAGCACCGGTATGAATTCATAATTGAATGGGAACACCACGAATTAATGGATAAGCATGAGAATGAAGAGATCATGAACCACCTGAGAGAAAACTAGAACAAGGCACCGGGATAATCGAGAGACGAACGAAGAGGCAACAATTGAGAAGAATTGAGGATGAAGCTGAAAGCTGAGAACGAAGAAGTCTTCTGAAATGATGGCCTTCGGAGGAACGAGAATGAAAAACAACTCAGAAATGCATCAGATAGCAAGAAAGAGATTACACATGATTGGAACAATTAAGATGATGGCACCAAGCTGAAATGATTAATCTCCAAGAGAATGAACCAAGATTGAGAGAAACACTCCTTCGAATTTGCAAGCTGAGAATGATGACGAGAACAACACCAAGAATTAATGAGACACTCCGGAATAAGAAAGAATGAAAGGTTGAGCCATATGAGAATTAATTCAAATAGATCTTGGAGAAGGAATATTACTAATGAAAATCATGCTTACGTCATAGTTGAAAGATTTAATGATCTCCAGGAAAAGATTAAAAGAGCCAGGAAAGATCCTGGGAAAGAACCTGTGGGTTATGGGCCCACTCAAAGAAATCACCGTTGAAAAGAATACTAGAAAGAGAGATATTGCACCGGTATGAAGAGAACTAGATGGGGTTGAGCACCTTGAAATAATTAAAAGATTGAAAACCAGAACTTCTGAGACAACTTCAGCACTCTGGATAGACTAGAGAGAAATGAATAACAAGATAGGCTAATAAGAATTTCGAACGTCGGAAAGAATTTAATGGTTGAAAAGGATATGATGACCATGGATAACTGAAATGAATTCACCGGTAAGGATGACAAGAATGAATAAGGATGAACATGAAGCTCCTGAGAATCTTCACAATGAATCACCGGATAAGAGAGAAAAGAACAGACAGCGGAAGCTATAAAGAAATGAAATGCATTAGGATGAATCCAATCACTGAAGAAAAAGGAGGGAGGGCGGGGAAAAACAAAGACAACTCGGGACAGATGAGATGAACTCCGGAATAAAATGAGGGAATGATCTACAACAACTCGAGAAGATTGAACCCAGTTGCAGAGGAGCACACCGGTAAAATGGAATTGATACGACGACTCCAGTTGACAAGAATTGATAAGACAACTGATTGAGCAAAAGAATTAGCATTCACATAAAATATGAGAACACAGATTAGGAAAGATCTGAAATCATCACTTGACATCGAAGCAACTGAATTACCATATTCAACAAAAACAAAAGGTGTGGCTTATGAAACAAGCCAGAACAAACTCATGAGAAAGATTTCGTCCGATATTTTTGTGGACAGGATCGCACGGGCTCGATTTACAGTAGCCATCAAGTGCAAGGCAGTGCACCTGACATACGAAGCGTCCCCGAGTCGTAGCAAGCTACAAGGACTCTTTAAGACACAACGTGTACTGCTGTAAGTCGACCGTGAACAAACGAATCCACTAGATGTCGAACCCCAACCTAACATCATTCATTTGTTGGAAGATTCTCCTATAAGCAACTACTTGAATTCCCACCTATGAATTCCCGAAATATCTGGTCATGCAATCTGGTACACGGATACAAGGAGTAATAACACACAACTCCTATACTAACCCGTCACTTGTATCACATCCGTCAACACACAACCAGAATCTCGGACCTTCATCTACAACAGACCCTCGTGATCACAACGATACAAAGTATGGCAGTACTCCCGAACAATCTGCACCAGTACTGGGGACATCGGGGTTATCTCGCCACTACTAGTATTGAAGCAATTACGAACATCCTTCGTTCCGAGATACTAAGAAATCTAAATGATAACGATGTGCTCAAGAATCCCATGGAGCTCAACTCCCTGGAAGAAGATCAAGTCAGACAGGAGGCACCAAGGCAGAACTCCGTCACATCGGCATCATATAGATCCCAAGAATATTCGCGTGATCCTAAAAAATTTTTGAGTGAGAAGAGGAGTAGAATAAATTATTACGTCAAGATTCCTCACCAGAGCATAGAAGAGGAGAAAAAACAATCCTACTCTCCGATATATAACTAAGACTCAAATCAGTTTTTCACTAGACTCGACTCGGCCAAGTTCGATCAATCAAGGGGGCTCCTAGGTCGGTACAGGCTCTGATACCAACTTGTCACGCCCAAGATGCGACCCTATGTTGGAGCATATATCTCCATATGTGGTTTTGGTACTTGATGACAATTCCTATGGACTAATGGTTGCCTTAAGTTACATTTGTAGGATTTGTCCATAGGCACTTCTTGAAGTCCATCTGTTGGGTTCAAGGAGTTTATATGATGACCAAGATGGTATTCAAGGTATTATCCAAAGAATGGTCATAGAGTCACATGGTTGATCAAGATCTCAGACAAAGAGTAAATCAAGATGATCAACACACAAAGCGTACAAGATGTATCGAGAGGGATCAAGTGATCCCATGGTATGGATTTGTCCATAGGCACTTCTTGAAGTCCATCTGTTGGGTTCAAGGAGTTTATATGATGACCAAGATGGTATTCAAGGTATTATCCAAAGAATGGTCATAGAGACACATGGTTGATCAAGATCTCAGACAAAGAGTAAATCAAGATGATCAACACACAAAGCGTACAAGATGTACCGAGAGGGATCAAGTGATCCCATGGTATGGTAAGCATTGTCCATTACGTGTTTGTGTACTAACCCATGGTCTTCGTGAGAGTTCTATGTGGGGGTTAGGTGTGTTTACATGGGTTTGCGTCAAAGGGAAGATCTCATACAACCCATGGAGTATGAAGTCAAGTTGTGATCATCATCAATGGTTGATCAAGATCTCAGACAAAGAGTAAATCAAGATGATCAACACACAAAGCGTACAAGATGTACCGAGAGGGATCAAGTGATCCCATGGTATGGTAAGCATTGTCCATTACGTGTTTGTGTACTAACCCATGGTCTTCGTGAGAGTTCTATGTGGGGGTTAGGTGTGTTTCCATGGGCTTGCGTCAAAGGGAAGATCTCATACAACCCATGGAGTATGATGTCAAGTTGTGATCGTCATCAAGATTGCGATGTGCAAGTTCAAGTGGATCAGCATGAAGATAGCATGCTTGAAGCTTGCCGTCCATTGTGGTGGCAATGGACTTGTGAAGATATGCTGAAGAGTGGCTCACCCATAGTGAGTATGGGGGAGCAATCAACTAGTCTTCATCAAGCCAACACAATCAAGAAAGGTGGTCCATCTTGAGGAAGCCAAGATCATCATCATCTAGCTCAAGAGGATGAGGTGCAAGGTATAGGTTTGCCCTTGATAGGTTTTCTGGTTAGGATAGATTGCTGTTCTATCAAGGGGGGCTCTCAAGTGAGTAGCTTGATCGTATCGTTCGTTGAGAGCTCAAACCATTTGCATCCTTGCATCATACTTCTTGGTTCTTGTTTGGTGTTTCTCTTTGTGAGTTTTAGAGCTTATGGTCATCTTCGTGACAAGCTCGAGTTCATCGAAAACGGAGTCCATATGCATCTACTATGATGTTTTCGATGTTGGAGTTTTTGCCGATTTTTCATTCATAGAGATCTCACATCTCTATATCTTTGGCATATTCATAACCGCATGGTCTTAAGATTTCCATATATCTTTGGCATATTCATAACCGCATATTCATAACCGCATGGTCGCTGTTTGGATAGCCCTTGTCGTCCTGAATCCAACAAGCTTGGGTTTGCTCGATTCGGAGCTCGTATGCGAAATTTATGGCTGTTTCAGTGGCGAGCGGTAGTACCGCTGGACCTAGCGGTAGTACCGCTAGAGTTGGCGGTAGTACCGCTGGCCCTAGCGGTAGTACCGCTGGCTCGCGGTAGTACCGCCCCTGGTCAGCGGTAGTACCGCTCCAGGAGCTTAGTACCGCCTGCCTAGCGGTTGTTCGTGGACGGACCTTTTTGCGAAGACTTTCTTGGCGGAGGTAGTGCCATTGCACTACCAGGGGCCCAGCGGTAGTACCGCTGGAGTGCCGGCGGTAGTACCGCTGCAGCCAGCGGTAGTACCGCTAGAGTGCCAGCGGTAGTACCGCTGAAGCCAGTGGTGGTACCGCTGGAGCTCGGGCAGAAAGTGGGGGTAACGGTCTGATTCCTTCCCCCACTATATAAAGGGGGTCTTCTTCCCCCTTGGTCTTATCTATCCGTTGAGCTCTTGTTCTACCTCCATTGTTGACATTCTTAGAGCTTGATTACTCTCAATCCCTCCAATGATTCTTGCTTGTTCTTGAGGGAAAAGAGAGAGGAGATCTAGATCCACATCTCCACCAATCACTTTCTCCTCTATGTGAGGGGAACCCCTTGGATCTTGATCTTGGAGTTCTTTGTGAGCTCCTTGTTCTTCCTCTCATATTTCTCCATAGCTTTTGTTGTTGTGGAGGGATTTGAGTGTGAGGGACTTGACCACTTCGTGTGTTCTTGCCATTGCATTAGTTGCATCGGTTTGAGTTCTCCACGGTGATACGTGGAAGTGAGAAGTTGAGAAGCTTATTACCTTTGGTACTTAGTACCCTTGATATTGTTCTTCGTGTATGCTTTGGCGTCCTAGAAGCTTGGTGGTGTCTCGAAGCTCAATCATTGTGGTGTGAAGCTCCGGGAAGCGTCGGGGTCTCCAATTAGGTTGTGGAGATTGCCCCGAGCAATTTGTACGGGTACCGGTAACCGCCCCCAAGGGTTGCCACGTGTACGGGTTCGGTGACCGCCCCAAGGGTTGCCATTTGTACGGGTTCGGTGACCGCCCTCAAGGGTCCCTTAGTGGAATCACCGCATCTTGCATTGTGCGAGGGCGTGAGGAGATTATGGTGGCCTTAGTGGCATCTTGGGGAGCATTGTGCCTCCACACCGCTCTAACGGAGATTAGCATCCGCAAGGGTGTGAACTTCGGGAGACATCATCGTCTCCCCGTGCCTCGGTTATCTCTTACCCGAACCCTTTACTTATGCACTTTACTTTGTGATAGATATATTGTTTATTGTAGTATATCTTGCTATCACTTAGTTGTTTATATTGCTAAGCATAAGTTGTTGGTGCACACAGGTGAGCCTAGTTGTTTGTAGGGTTTGTGCTTGACATATTAAACGTTAGTTTTATTCCGCATTTGTTCAAGCCTAAACCTTAACTATTTTAAAGCGCCTATTCACCCCCCCTCTAGGCGACATCCACGTCCTTTTCACCCTATCCTCAATTTGGCACGAGGGCCTCGTCAGGGATAGAAGCGCATCTCGCCGTGTCGCAAGAATGGATATCGTTACAAGTACATGTACTGAAAAGAAGAGATTTATAGAATTGGCTTACACTCGCCACAAGCTACATCAGAGTCACCTCAGTACATTACATATTCATCATGAGTAAGAGAAGGGTCCGACTACAGACGTAAATAAACGACAAAAGAAGAACGACGTCCATCCTTGCTATCCCAGGCTGCCGGCCTGGAACCCATCCTAGATCGATGAAGAAGAAGAAGAGGCAACTCCAAATGAACAGTCAACGCGCTCGCGTCACGTAACCTTTACCTGTACCTGCAACTGGTGTTGTAGTAATCTGTGAGCCACGGGGGACTCAGCAATCTCATTTCCAAAGGTATCAAGACTAGCAAAGCTTAATGGGTGAGGCATAGTTAAGTGGTGAGGTTGCAGCAGCGGCTAAGCATATATTTGGTGGCTAAACTTACGAGTACCAGAAATAAGAGGGGGAAGATCTACGCATAGCGGACGTGAACTACAGACGATCAAAAGAATGATCCTGAAGACCTACCTACGTCAGACATAACCCCACTGTGTCCTCGATCGGAGAAGGAACTCACGAAAGAGACAATCACGGTTACGCACACAGTTGCATATTTTAATTAAGTTATCTTCAAGTTATCTAGAACCAGTGTTAAACAAAGTTTCCACGTTGCCACATAACCGCGGGCACGGCTTTCCGAAAGATTTAACCCTGCAGGGGTGCTCCAACTAGTCCATCACAAATTACCACAAGCCGCATAGAAATCCTCAATCACGAAACTCGCGATCTCGTCGGATTCCCTAGTGGAAAACCTCAAATCTGAGATTACCCAAAGCATCACCGGAATCCCGATGCACAAGATATCTCGTCAAAGGTAAAACTAATCCAGCAAGGCCGCCCGACGTGTCGACGATCCCGATAGGAGTCGCGTACCTCGTTCTCAGGACATAACGGATAAGCAAAGCGTACGGTGGCCTGATAGAAATCTCCCGAGTTGCCCCGGGTTGGCCCCGCAAACGGCTCTAGTTTTGGACCAACACTCATGAGGAGCACTGGCCCGGGGGTTGATTAAAATAGTCCGCGGGTGCCGGCGGGTCCCTATGCATTATTATTAGGTTATTAGGCAAATGTAGTACCAAAGTTGGGCCTTGCCAGACCAGCTTTAATCTAAAACGAATTATCAAGGGGGTCCCCATAACAACCCCGATCGTGTTAGGAGCGCTCAATTATGGAACATAACACCGGTAGACGGAAACTAAAAGGGGCAAAGGTGGAACAAAACACCAGGCTAGAGAGGCCGAGCCTTCCACCTTTACCAGGTATATAGGTGCATTAAATTAGATAGCATTAAATATGGTGATATAACAAGGAACCCATGCTTTGCATGGAAGCATCTGCACCTGCAACTAGCAACGCTATAAACAGGGTTAAGCAAGCAGTAACATAGCCAATCAGTGGTTTGCTAGGTTGAACAGGTTGAATGATAACATGACATTGTTGAGAGGCTGATATTTAACATTTGGTAGGCAACGAGACATAAACGATAGAAGCGGTAAACTAGCATGGAAATGATAGTAATGGTATCTGGGGAAATGATCATCTTGCCTGAGATCCCGCTTGGAAGAAGAATGCCTCCGTGAAGCAGACGAACCGACGTAGTCGAACGGGTCCTCACAATCCGACACGCTGGCGGAACTCTATCGAGACGGGGAAACCGGAAACAAGAATCAACACACGATATTCACCACACGATACACAACACATATGATGCATGAGCTACTGGATACTTGCAAGTCACGGCATGACAATTCACACAACCAAACACTACACATTAAGTGAAGTTCAATATGCACGAGTTTCATATTGACGAAACTCCACGTTAATTATTTAATTCACTCCCAGTTATCTACACGGCAATATTAATGTTGTCAAACATGCAAGAGGTGAAGCGGAAATTAAACTACCTATCTAGGCATTTTAAATGAGGTCGGAAATGACATATAGCACCTCCGAGACGACCTCAGATGTTAATTTGCAATTCTGTCCAGATCTGAACTAATGCATTTAATTAGTTGTTAAACAGCAAAACAAATAGGTTCACGTGATTCTACGCGCCAAGGCAAGCAATCTACACATAAAGAACATCTCCAACGGAGCTACGGATCAAAAGATACAGACACCGCAAGATATGATGGCATGAATGCAAAATGTGTGCAACGGCGGCTACGAACACTTCAAAACATACAAACAGCAAGATAAAATGAAACTACACGAGATTCTAAGCAAGTTTCATGTAGGACACGATCAAATCGGAGCTACGGTTCAACAACTACGAGCAAAAGAAGAAATGACTACAATCTGCCAAAAGCAGCCACATAGCATTTCATACGCCCCACAACTACGAGCTACACAACTCCGATAAACTCAAGCAAGGCATGGCATGAAAGAGGGCAAGATGCACTACTACAAACAACTAACAACAACAAGCATGGCAACAAGGAGCACTTGGAAAAGAAGTCACAAAATGGCATCTCACACACTATTTCAGACTTTGTGAAAATAACACCTCCTAAAAGTGCAGTTTTCAGCCTGAAGCAATATTGACAGCAGCAAAACTTATATCTACAGGACTCCAAAAGGCATGAAACTTAACAGCATACTAGAGAAACATAAGGGGTACAACTAACTCCATTGGACCAACCTCAAAAGAGCTACAGATCCAAAGATAGAAGCAAGACAAGACAACAACAAAATATAACAGATTCCAGACTTAGAAATATTTCAGCTCCTCTAAAACAGCATTATTCCTAGCAACTTGAGAGCACGCAAACAACACCTAAACATTCATTTCTATTGCAACCAAAAATACCAGAGGCTATACAAAACATCCAAGATCAAATCACTAGTTGACAACTAATTCAAACGAGGCTCGGAATAAATCCTACGAATTAAACAAAAGGGCATCACGACAAAATATCCCGCGAACTAACTTCCTCAAAAGCTAAAACTAATTGCACAGAAAAATCCATGGGATTTTTCTACCCCGGAAACATATAAAATATGTTGGGTTTGCACCACAAAATTAAGCCACACAATAATGCGGGAAAATACCCTATATACGGGAAAATAAACTAGAGGCAATTCCCTATACGTAAAAAAATACAAATGACAGCTCTAAAATGCATGGAAAAATGGTCCCTAACACATGGGCATTTCCAATGCGGCATACGGGCAAATCAAACGCGCGAGGAAAATTAATGCGGGCACCTACTTATGGAGACAGCACGTAAAACCATGCATTAGGCACTCTAAACGGCGTCAAGTAAATATGCAAGTCTCAAAAACGGATACTACGCGAAATTATACACGAAAAGCATATAAAAATCTTCGCGATCCGACATACGGATTAAAAGTTACGAGCGAAACTATATTCGTCTAATTCCTGAAATAAAACTAAATCGAAATCTCCTAAATTGTAATGGGCCGAAACTGGTGGGCGCTGCAGCTCTGGTGACGGGCTGGCTTGGGGAGGCGCTGGGCCGAGGCCGGCCTGGAGGAGGCGCTGTGGGAGCCGGGGCCGGCATGGAGGAACGAGGCCGAGGGAGGTGGGCCGACCGAGGTGGTGCGGCCTGGTGGAGCTGGGCCGACTCGGGCAGCGCAGGCGAGGCACTGAGGCGGGCGAGCGAGCAGCTCCTCCCGATCCAGATCGGGATCGAGGAGGGAGCTCGGCGGCGGCGCTCCTGCGGCCGGATCGAGGCGAGGCAGCAACGGAGCTGGCCGGTGCTCGGCCTCCAGCGAGGTCCGGTCGCCGGAGGGGCGAGGCCAAGGAGGCGGAAGGCCATAGGGCGACGGGATGCGGCGGGTGCTCGCAGCGCAGAGACCCGGCGTGGGGAGGCACGGCTCATGGGGCCGCGACTGACCGGCGGCGGCGAGGTTCCAGGTGGTGGTGGGGCTGCGGGACCGAGGCGAGGGAGGTGCTGTGGCACAGCCAGGAGGTGTGGCGCCCCTCCACCAGGGCACGGGAGCACGGGCTTCGCTCCACGGGAGGCGCAGTCATGGAGGTCGGGGCAGGGAGCTCGAATGGGGCGGCGGCGGCGGCCGGATGGGCCTGCCCGGGCCCGATCTGGGCTCGGCGGGCCTGTGGCGGCTGGGGAAGGAGAGAGGCTGTGGGGGCGGCTAGGGTTTGGGGCGTGGAAAACGAGGCAGGATTAGGGGGAGGCTGTCCCAAAATAATAGGAGGGTCTATTTATAGACAAATGGGGGGCTCGGTTAACCGGAATCGTGCTCCGGATCCAACCGCGGGGTCGGATTCGGACGGTTCCGAACGCGGGAACGGGTATGTGGCCGTGTAGAGGGAATATCTGGTGATGAGAGGGAGAACGGGTGGCACGACACGAATTTAAAAACACCGACAGACGTCTAACGGTAGACCGAATACGGTGCCGCTACGGTCGACCGTTCGGGTACCAGACGGTCTCCGATCGCGACGAAATTCGACGGGCGGCCTCGCTATAACTAATCACGACCGCACGTCCAATCTCAACCCGATCAGAGAAAGTTTTAAACGCACTTTAAAAACAGGGTTTTGACGGTGCCGCGGACGCGTGCGTGTGCGGTCGAACTCAGAACGGACAACGACGAGGACCGGCAACTACTAGCGGATGCAAGTTTTGAAAACTGGCGGCAACGGAGGTGCCGATGCGATGCAGATGATGCGCATGATGCGGCAACTGAAAATACCCACACGACGAAAACGGAAAGAAAAGGGGAAGCTTCTGGAACGTCGGCATCGGGCTGTCACAGATGGGCTTCCTCAAATGCCTGAGGTCTTCATGAGCAAGCAAGTTGGATGCACACCCACTTAGCTTCAGTTGAAATTTCATACACGTATAGCTCGTGCATCCGTTGCATGGCAATCCATACCCCTCGCATTGGTAACTATTGATTGGCATCTCCATAACCCGTTGATATTCCTAGTTGATGCGAGACTTTCTTCTCCACTTTTACCCCTTTGAAACCTACCACCATATTCTATTCCACCTTTATGTTGTATTCATAGTTCACGCTCATGTATTCAGTGAGTAATAAAAAGCTGAAGCGCGTTAAAAAGTACGATCCAATTGCTTGGTTTGACACTGGGGTGCTCATGGTTTATACTTTATGCTAGGAAGACCAAGCATGACAAGCTATATGATTTTGTAGGCATAGCCATATTTAGCATTGTTATTTTGAAAGAACATGATTGTTTTCTAGTAAAACTGAGTATGGATGTCTTTTTGTCAAATGATAGACTATAACCTTTAATAACTTGTATCTTAATATTCGTGTCATGATTAGACATTTGTTCAAGATTATGTTAGGTAGCATTCCACATCAAAAATTATCTTTTTATCATTTACCTACTCGAGGACAAGCAGGAATTAACCTTGGGGATGCTGATACGTCTCCGTTGTATCTATAATTTTTGATTGCTTCATGCCAATATCCGACAACTTTCACATACTTTTGGCAACATTTTATATTATTTTTTGGAGACTAACATACTTATCCAATGCCGAGTGCTAGTTCCTGTTTTTATGTGTTTTTTGTTTCAAAGAAATCCATATCAAATGAAGTCCAAAAACAATAAAAATTATGGAGATTTTTTGGAATATATGTGAATTTGGGGAATCGGAATCAACGCAACACGATGCCCGAGGGCCTCACAAGCCAAAATGCATGACCTGGGGGGCACCCTGATGCCTTGTGGCTAGCCCTTAAGTCGGTTGAGGCGCTCCATCCGCCACAAGAAAGATATTTTCGCGATAAAAATCCCCTCAAAACTTCAGCCCGATCGGAGTTACAGGTCTGTGGATATTTAATAAACCGTGAAGGGTCAGAAAACAGTCGCGGAGAGATAGATAGATAGATAGATAGATAGATAGATAGATAGAGATAGAGATAGAGAGAGAGAGATCCAATCTCGGAGGGTTTGGTGCCCTCTGGGAGCTATGACGGCCATGGACTAGAGGGGAAATCCTCCTCCCACCTAGGGTGGAGGCCAAGGAAGAAGAAGGAGGAGGGGTCTTTCTCCCCGTCTATCCTGGTGGTGCTGGAGTGCCACCGAGGCAACCATTGTGATGGCGATCAACACCAACAACTTCGCCATCATCACCACCAACTCTCTCCACTACATGAATCAACTTGTTTGCCGTCTGCCATAGAGGATGGCAAAGGACCATTCCACGTATGACAAAGACCTTTGCCGTCCGTCGGCGGACAATTTTTTTTGGCGTAGCTAGCAGTGGCAAAGACCTTCTTTGGCGTCTACTGTCTTGAAGCGGACAGCAAAGATCTTTGCCATCGGTCTGTCATGACAAGCAGACGACAAAGGAGCTAGACGGCAGCCGACAGGAACCTACTCCGTTAGGTAGCTAACGGGGTCTTTGTCGTCTACCAGGGGGTGTCTTTGCCATCTTCCAGTGCGGGGTCTTTGCCATCTGCCTAGGGGTGGGGTTTTTGCCTTCACCCACAGGGGGGTTCTTTGCTGTGTGCCAGGGGGAATATTGGCCGTTTGCGAGGGGGAGTCTTTTCCATCTACCAGGGGGAGTCTTTGCTGTTTGCCTTTGTCGTGTGCCAGTGGGCCTTTGTCGTGTGCCAGAGTCCCTAGCTGATGGCAAAGTGACCATATAGGTCAGCTGTGCTGCTCCCACGTCACACAAGTGGGTGCCACGTGGCACCTTTGCCATCAGCTCGCGGATGGCAAAGGCATTTCCCGTCAGCTGGCAGACAGCAAAATGCATGTATTGTCACTTTTTCTGTTTGTAGTCATTTCCCTGCATTTTCAGAATACTTCTATGATGTATATAATTTCAAACATCACATGTAGATTCAGACATCATAGAATAAGCATAGGCCATGTATCCAACATCATCGTGAAAATATTGAGCAAGACAACAAATGTTTTCACATAATTCATCAATATATACACATAGTTTGAAACATCACACTATTCATCCATACAAATCGAAACAAAAAGAAATCAATGCCACCTTCCATGAAGTGAACCAAATGTGCAAAATGAGAACAAGAAAGTTAGAAGGAGGAGGAGAAGAAGAAGAAGACTAGAAGAAGAAGAATGATAAGAAAGAGAAGGAAAATAATAATAAGAAAGAAATAATAAGCTCATTCTTCTTCTTATATTCTTTCTTTTCTCCTCTATTCTCTTCTATTCTTTATTTTTTATTTTATGCCGTTTTTGAGCTTATTATGTCATTTTGGAGGAACATAAGCTAAGTATATGGCATTTATGAGGTAACCAAGGTTCTTATGCTATTTTTGACCTAACTAAGCTAATTATGTCATAAGTGAACTAAATAAGCTAATTATGTTATTTTGGAGGATAATTAGCTATGAAGAAGAAGAAGAGGAAGAAGAAGATGGAGAAGAGGAAGAAGAAGACGGAGAAGAAGGAGAAGAAGAAGAAGAAGAAGAAGAAGTGTAACATCCCAAATTTTGGAATGTTAATAAAATTATAAGATTGTTTGTTTGTTTGCTTGAGTGATTGAAACTTGTGTGAAATTTGAAACTTTTGAATGAGAGGGAATAAAATGACTTTCCCCATCTCCGATGAATTCAAATTGAACCTTTTAAAAGCAAAGAGAGAAGATGACATGACTTCTTCAACTACAAAGAATTTGAACGGAGTTTGCATTTGAATCCTTTCAAAATATGTGCCCTTGCTTCTATATTTTTCTTCCCCGAGAAAATGCCCCGACAAAATTCTTGCACGCAAGAAAGAGCGGAGGAAAATGACCCTCCAAAAACCAGGGGCATTCATTGAAATATTTTGAGCCAAGAAAAAAACCAAAATTTCATTTGAGAAAATAATTGCAAAAAGAAATAATGCTTTTAGGGATTTTTTGGAAAAACATTTTTTTAAGTTTTTATTTTGGCCGTGGAAAAATGCCCATCATTTAGATTTTATTTTTCTCATAATTTTAGTGTATAGAAACTCTATATTACGAATTGATTTGATTTCCCTTTTATCGTTTTAGTTTCCTAATTTTGAAAAAAGGAAAGAAATCGCGTTTAATAGGAAATAAAGAGCTGGCCCATTAAGGAGTTTCCAAATCTGGCTCGTTTAGTATCTTCTCCTTCCTCTAGTCATTCACGTTACCAGGAACTTCCATGGAGGAACCAAGAGATCCTCCCCTTCCGGAATTCGCGAATCTCCTTCCCTCCCAGCACCTCCTCGCCACCTATAAAGGATCCCCTCATCCTCCTCGTTCCATTCCCCTCGAGAAACGCCCCGTTCCCATGCTCGTAGCCACGGCGCCACCATCCTCATCTTCCTGTCAAGAACGGAGTACAGTAGGTCTCGTGGCGCTTCCCCATCACCCCTGCCGAGCCTCTCCAGCGCCCCACCCCCTGCCGTGCTACTCCTCCGCTGATTCCCCACCCCGCCGGCGACCTCCCCACCTCGCCGGAGCAGCTACATCGCTGGAGTTCTTCCTCTCTGTCACCCATGGTGAGATTCACGAAATCCCGTATTGTAGTTTTTTCAGAAAATTGCAATCTTAGAAAATTCATATCTATTAGTCTATACCTCCGAATTAGGTGATTATTTTTGAGTTGGATCAAAAATTTTATGTAGTTTCTGTAGATATATAATTTGTCTATGTTTGGATTTATAAAAATTGAGTTAGATCAGATTTGAATTAAAGCTTGTTTTGCTTATTCCAGGAGTTTAAAAATATCTTTTAATTTGATTCTTTTTGCTACTGATCACTAGTGATCTTATTTATCAGTGGTAAAAATTTCAGATTTGTTTGAGTATCTTAGCTCACTGTTTCATGTGAAACAATTTCTGTTTCACCTCTTTTAGGATTCCGGCTAATTCCTTTTCTATTTTTGTTTTAAAATATTTTCTTTATTATTTCAGAAAGATTATTGTTTTGTTTATGTTAGTTAACAGTAGTTTTGCAATAAGTTTTTATTTTATTTTGATTTGTTATCATGAAATCAATTCTAGTTCCTTCGTAACTTGCAATTGGTTTCACCACTGTTTCAAATCCCGTTTGGGAATACTTTCAAATAGTTTTGTGAAAAATACTCTATTTTATCCTAGTTAAATTTATATCTTAGTTCCTTGTTATTATTTTCTGTTAGACAAAAACTATTTAGTGTTTGACGTAGTAGAAGACTCCCTAGTCTTATTTGAAGTTTCTATCGGACTCCTATTCGCTCTCTCTTTTGTTTTGATTGTTAGAATGATTGCTAGTATGAGTGCTTATGTGAATGATATGTTTGTTATATAGATTTCATCGGAGAGTGACGAGTAGTCTATCAAGTTATTTCTCGAGAAATTCTTCTTCGTCAACATCACAGGCAAGTCACTTTGATCATACTATCACCTATGTTTTTATGCATCATAGTTCTACCATCCTATGCCCATTTGCATGCTGCTTAGGTACTTGGGAATTTTAGTTTAGATTGTAGTATCATGTGGTAGACACACAACAACCCCGATACTTGGCCCCGGGATGACAATTTCTTAATGCTATGCTTGAGTAGACGGGTTATCGGTTGAGTGTATACCACGAGTGATGCAAGGTTGATATAATAATCAAGACCGGACTAAGACAAGATTTTCAAGACCTCGGACGCAATGCAACACTGGGTGAAGGACGGTTGATTGGCTCCCTGGAGAACCCAGTGGATGCCCGGGATGCTGGAGAGGCCATGTCATCCTGCGGAAAGCTTCACCCAGGCTCAAAGAGACGGATGAATATTTTCAAGACCCAAGGCTTACCTGCACAGCCACAAGTCATTATGGGCTCTGGCTTGGTTGGACAACGAGGCGACTCTGGACACGCGGTGCTAGCAGATGTAGAAGAACGGTAGGAATGGATGGGCACCGACAGGGATTCAGAGGGACCCGTTAAAAGACCATGTTTTGATCATCCGGTCTTCAAACACCCTGAAGTGCGAGGACATACTCGGAGGCGATCAAATCTTGTGGGGAACGTGTGCAAAACTCTGCAGAGTACTCAAACCTAATCGATTAGCCGTGTCCACGGTCATGGACAACTTGAGCCAAAGGAACTGAAGTTATCTGGATTTCTCAACACCATTATATATATTTGATGAGGGTAATTATTGACAACTCGGGTACGAGAACTGGTTGGCGGAAGCATCTCGTTAACAACAAACCTTGTAGTAACATTTTGCTTTCAACCCCTCTTGTTGTTGGATAAAACTGGCTTTATGCAAAACTTAGCTCCACCGACCAAATATGCATGTAGAGATAGTTGATTATTACTTTACCCCTCTCTTATGTGACTTGCCAGCATATTCAATATGCTGACCTACACGGCTGCAACGTCTTATGTTGCAGATATTTTTCCTCGACGAGTAAGAGTACGATTCAGGGTTACGGTCTACACTCAACTTGCCGTTGGTGTTTATTGGGACTCCACTCCCTTGACCGCTTCCGCTGAGATAATTTAAGGTATATATCCGTTGTACGCTATTTACATGTGATTGCACTTTGATATATACATTGATGTACTGTGTGTGCCAGCATACTGATCCAGGGATGGCACAGAAACACAGAGGCTTGACTCGTCTTGAGTCGGGTCGCTACAAGAAGAATCAGTAGGAGAAGAGGAAGAAGAAGAAGAAGGAGAAGAAGGAGAAGAAGAAGAAGGAGGAGGAGAAGAAGGAGGAGGAGGAGGATAAGGAGAAGAAGAAGGAGGACAAGAAGAAGAAGGAGAAGGAGAAGAAGGAGGAGGAGAAGAATAAGGAGAAGAAGAAGAAGAAGAAGAAGAAGAAGAAGAAGAAGAAGAAGAAGAAGAAGAAGAAGAAGAACAACAACAACAACAACAACAACAAGAACAAGAAGGAGAAGAAGGAGGAGGAGAAGGAGAAGAAGAAGAAGGAGGAGAAGATGAACAGGAAGGAGAAGGAGAAGAAGAAGAAGAAGAAGAAGAAGAAGAAGAAGAAGAACAAGAACAAAAACAAGAAGAAGAACAAGAAGAAGAAGAAGAAGAAGAAGAAGAAGAAGAAGAACACGAAGAAGGAGGATGAGAAGGAGAAGAAGAAGGAGGAGGAGAAGAAGAAGAAGGAGAAGGAGAAGGAGAAGGAGGAGAAGAAGAAGGAGAAGGAGGAGAAGAAGAAGGATAAGAAGAAGGAGAAGATGATTACAATACTTATCTTATTTTGAGCTTATTATGTCATTTGGAGGAAGATAAGCTAAGTATATAACATTTATGAGATAACCAAGGTTCTTATGCTATTTTTGACCTAACTAAGCTAATTATGTCATAAATGAACTAAATAAGAAAATTATGTCATTTTGGAGGATAATTAGCTAAGTATGTCTTTCTAGGGGAAAATAAGATAAGTATGTGGCATAATAGGGCTAACTAGCATGTATGAAGCTAATTATGCATTTGTTAAGCAGAACACTAAAGAAAATTTACCATTGTCGTCATCAAGGATGTGAATAACCGGGGTTGCTTGGGGAGGGTTCACCCGGAGAAGGTTGCCCTAGAGAAGGGTTGTGCAACGCGACTCAGAAGTTATTCTGCACCAAAGATATTTTGCAATGTCTTGTTAGGATGATGACACTCAAATGTTAATACTAGTAACTAATGACCATTCAAATGAAACTCACCATTCCAACCGCAGATATGTCTGGCCGGTGTTCTCGCACATAGAATGCATATTTGGTTTTGAAGAGTCAGTCATATTACTTAGTAATGAAACGTACATTATATGCATGATTTGGCTAATGTGAAAAAGAAACTTACCACAAGTAGCTCGTACATGGCCCGGTGAGCCGACTCGTTTCGTGCCCTCTCCTCCTCGAACTACCAAGACGTCTTATCCTCTGCGACCCGAGCCTTCTCCGCCACCAACCAGTCCCTCTCCGCCGCCACCCGGTCCCTCTCCTGCAGAAGCTCCTGAATAGCAGCTGCGGTTGTCGCTCTCTCTCTAAAGAGCAGCCTGCAACACCACTCCTCGTTAGCATTGTAATCATCGATGGCCACACACACAATGTAATGGACGGAAGTTTTTTGAGTTCGTATAATTAACCTCGATGGCGAGATCGACTAGCCGTGGACGAGGCCTTATCTCAGGACAGGAGCTCGACTGGCGCCCCTTGATCCCCGAGAAAGTGAGAGGACAATGTATCAGCCCATCTCCAATGTCTATTGAGCCATGGGGCCTCCAACCACCAGATATCATCACCAGCTCTGAATCCAAAGGTTCCTGGCTCGGGTTAAAGTCCCCCCTTTCCTCGCCTTCCCCCTCCTTGTATCTCACGATCTTGTTGTGGGCGGATATGTTGGTGAACTTCTCTGGATGATCGAGGTCAGACTCAGAGAATGCCTTGACCTTCTTGTAGGAGGCAGTATGGGCCATGCCATAGAGGTCGTACACCTCTGGCACCTCCATGTTATTGTGATGATCCTAAAAGAGAGAACAAAGTATTAGTAAAGGGCTCAAGCTAGAATGAAGAATGAATTGCATGAATCATGAAGCAAACCACATACCCAGTTCCGTCCAAACTGAAATAAGTTGGCACTGCCTCGATGGTGTGGCACACCAACCATTTTGGCTCCGGTCCTTCGCATTGTCGTGGATGGCTCGCCATTGGCCTATGCACCACTCATCCACCAACGCCTCCCAACAATCCATCTTATCCGGACACCATCTCGGGGGCACCTATAAGTTAGTAAAGAGTAATTTGAGCGTTGTGCCTACGAATAAAATCAAGAAAACTAAGTACAAGGCCTTAAGAATAGGTAATTACCTTCATGTACTTCTCCTTCTTCACGAACTTTCTGTGGTACTCCGACTTGTCCTTCTTAATACTACGCGATGCGTAGTAGTCTCGAACAGCCTGCGGCCGAGCCTCATGGCATAAGTTCTGTAATAGCCCCTTGCACTCGGCCTCGACAACCTTGGCCGCTGCCACCTTATATCCCTCCTCACACTTGTAGAAGGTCTGCAATCAAACAAGACAACACCGATTAGTAAGATAACTAGCTATATTGTTAACTTTAGATTGTGTAAAAGGAAAAATTACCCAAAGAGCTCTTGATCACCATCTCAGCCCTCCTGTGGCACAAGACACCATCGATCATCTCCTCTGACGGGGCCTGGACAGCCTTGTAGTGCTCCTAGCTAAATCCTATTGTAGGAACCTCACCCTCACCGGGCAACGTGACAAACCCCAGGAAATTTTGCCGACAAAGCACACCAAGGACGGTGTTCAGCTTGCAGACTCCAAGGGGTTGATTCCAACCCCTATAGTATGAAAAGGTCAACACATTAGAAATTTGAAGAACCTTGAAGGGAAAAGGTAAAAAAGAGTAAATGCACTTACTTCTCCCCTTCAGGCCTAATCACCGGCCTATGCTCGTGGTTCGCCGACACGGCCGAGAGACATGTACTACCACACTGGTACACGCTGTCACCCTCGACCACCTTGCCCTCACTATTAATACACTAATCCCCGCCACCATCAGCATGGCCACCCAACCCTTCAGTCCGATCCGGCCAGGTACCGCATCCGGACGTCTCCTTGTTGGCCGAAGCCTCTAGGGCGGGAGTCTCCTGGGACATAGCCCCTGGTATAGGAGTTTCGTGGGCCGAAGCCTCTAGAACTGAAGTCTCATGGGCCGAAGGCTCGTTGACCAGAGGCTCCTGGTCTAGAGTCCCCATAGCCTCCACCTCAAATGGGTCCACCCTAGTAGTCGTGTGCTAGGGTGAATGAGCCGGGGGTAGCGGCGAGGACGGCGTAGCAGTCCGCCTAACTCTCCGCGGCCACTGTTGGAAATATGCCCTAGAGGCAATGATAAAATAGTTATTATTATATTTCCTGTTTCAAGATAATCGTTTATTATCCATGCTATAATTGTACTGAATGGAAACTGAAAGTGTGTTATATCGACTAGAGGGGGGGTGAATAGGAGATTTTTAGAATTTCATCGCTGAGGAAATTCCTTTTGAGGAAATTCCTCACTGATGACTAACTTACAGCGGAAACAGTTACGGATCAGACGTGCAAACTTTCACAATAGCAGTATTACAGAGTGAAGAATGTGAAAATCAGATTGCACAGTAAGCAGGCACGCAGAATACAAATGATGATTAACTCAAGTGAAGAATTTGGGGTTGAGGAAATTCAGAGAAAGTCTTCAGCAAATTCTTCAAACAGTCACAGTGAAAGTCATCAACACATAATACAGAGAAGGTAAAGAGTTGAGGAATTAGAACCCGATTCTTGGTGAAGACTGTTGTTGATGACCCAGTTCCAACTGCTGTGACAGTTGTACATCTGGTTTGGAGCGGCTTGGTATTGAAACCAAAGGACACCCAGTCCCGGGACACACAGTCCCTACCGTATTCTCCTTGAGCTAAGGACACACAGTCCCCGCCCAACACTCGTGGTAAGTCTTCAGGGCAGACTTCCAAACCCTCACAAACTCGGTCACCCGGCGATCCACAATTGGCTGCTGGATTGCTCTAGACCATGACGCCTAACCGTTTGGAGGATGCACAGTCCTCAAAGGTAAAAGGCCTCAGTCCCACACAGGAACAACTTCTTCAGTGATGCTCAATCACTAGGTTTGGTTTGTGGTTTCGGTGGGTGGAGTATTTCCTCACTGATGAATTACTCTCGAAGGCTCTGAGGAATTGGGTTGCTCTATGACAAGTGTCAGTTTCTAAGGGAGCAGCCAACCAGCTAGTGGTTGTGGGGGGCGGCTATTTATAGCCTGGGAGCATCCCGACATGATTTGACACTAATGCCCTTAAATAATATGACCGTTGGAGTGGATAAGACCAGTGACTTGGCGTGGTATCGAAACGGTCGGGACCCTCAACTGTGAGAGTCCTCATGTCACTCATATTCCTCACTTGAGGCTTTTGGTAGGATTTGGTTTGGGTTGAGCATCATGAGGAAATCCATTCCATAGTGTTACTTTGACCCCCTTTAACAGTACGGTGTTCCTATTCATCAAATGCAAAGAAAGTTAAACAGAAAACGTAAATCTTCATGCTTCAATTTCTTCAGAATGATTTTCTTCAGGAACCACCGGTCTTCTCAATATCAGTGTCTTCACGAGGAATATCAATTTCATCGCAGATTCCTCGCGATTCATTTCTTCAGCTTCACACAAATTTCTTCAACTGAAGATATACATTTTTAGGGGTCGATATTCTTCAAATATCTCAAACTCCTCAATGACCTATAGATCCTGTGTATACTCACAAACACATTAGATACTTAACCTATAAGTCTTCAAACCACCAAAATCACTAAGGGGCACTAGATGCACTTACAATCTCCCCCTTTTTGGTGGTTGATAACAATTAGGTTAAGTCTTCAACAGGGATCAAAAATATGAAGTGTAAATACTCATTTGAGGAATTTGAAAACAAGATTCATAGAGACTCCCCCTGAAGATGTGCATACCTTGAGGATTCTGCTTTTATAGCAGATGCACATTGATGATTTATATCATGGAGATCTCCCCCTGAATCTTGTAAATCATGCATACATATAACATATCATATGAAGAAAATGAAGATGCATGATGGCAAATGGTATTTGACGAATTCCAGCATGCGTGCATTAAAAACTTGAGGGATAAGCATGCGAAGAAAAACGTTCAAAAGCGTCAGAGTACCATCGGGCTTAAGTTACAACTCATTACATAAAAACTTCAGAAGAGCCAAGAGTTTGTAACTTAAATATAGTTCATAAGCCCCAAAAATAAATCCCGTTTGAAGACTAACTCTCAAGTTTCTCCCCCTTTGTCATCAAGTGACAAAAAGGGACAAACTGAGGACTAACGCCCGTGAAGACTTCATTTCTTGGCGGTTGATGAAGATCCTTGACGCTTCTTGGGTGTACTCTTCTTCCTTGGGCCGGTTGCGGTGTCGAGTTGTTCCTCATCAGACTCAGCGGTGCGGAATGAGGAGAAGGAGCTGTCTTCAAGATCTGGCACGGGAATGGGCCTGAACTTCTTCTTGGGAGGCCACGACCAGTCAAAGTCCTGCTCAAAGTTCATTTCTTCAAGCTCAGTCTGGGTCTTCAGATGTGCAAGTGTAGCCCAGGTGCGATCGAAAACCTCATGCAGATAGTGATGATTAATCTTCACAGAGTTCTGGGTTTCAGTGAGGGTTTTCAAAATGGCACCAAACTGGCGTTTGACCCATTTGTGATTGCGATCCACCTTCTGATGAAGACTGAGGAGAAGCTCTCTGGTGTTTAGGACGCGAGGAGGAACAGGGCTGGGTGGACGAGTCTCAGTATCGTCCCATGAAGAATAAGCGTCTGGTTCTTTAAACTGGCCATCAAGGGGCCTGCTGCCTTCATCAATCACAGACTTTCCTTTTCCCTCAATGGGCTCAAAAGTCTTCTTGTTGACCCGGATAGGAGGCATATACCCAACATGGTTCTGGAAATCTGCGTGGAAGTTGATGCCTGTCCTTGTCCTAAGGAATCTCATGATCCATGGTGCATAAATCTTGTGATCATAGGGGCACATTGCATTGTCAGCCAAAGTCCTCAAGAAGAAATCATCGATATTCATAGGAATACCGTGAATGATGTTGAAGAGAATATTATTCATGAGGCCTACAACATCTTCTTCATCGTCATGGCCTTTGATTGGCGCGAGCACACTGCAGAGAATGCGGTAGATAGACCGGGGTGTGTACTTGAGCTCATGGACGAGGAATGTGGTTCTTGAGGGTTTTCCTGCAGCCAAGGGCTTCATGAGGACTTCCATCATTCCATTTGGCAGCTCACGCTCACCATAAAGCTTCACTGCCCCGTCTGAAGGAATTGGTACGGGCAGTTCTCTGAGGAGTTCAGACGCTGGAGCCTTGTAGTGAGTGTTTTGGGTCATCCAGTCAAACACCCAAGTGTTGATGTCATCAGCGTTGCCAGAGATGTGCAAAGTTGCATAGAACAGAAGAATAAGTTCACTATTCCAGTCTGATATATCTGAGCACATAGGGAGCAAACCTGCATCATGAAGGACACTGAGGACTGGTTCCAGACAGGGTATTGCTTCAAGATCCTCATGAGGAATGTGCCTGTGCTGGAATATCTTGTTGCATTCACAGAGCACTGAAGCATAGTAGTTCATCTGAGTCCTTGTCCAAAACTTCAGATGCCTCATTTGAGGCTTGTCATAAGGGTTCTCTCCGATGAAATACATGCGTTCCTCAAAGAAATCTTCTTTCTGAAACTTTGGCCGCTTCGAGAATGGCTGGCGCTGAACGGGCTTGATATTGTGCTGAGGAATGGGAGGGGAAACAACCATGGCAGTCTCTGGGTTGAGCACAATGAAGTCATTGTCAGGGGCGGGAACATTTTCTTCAGCATTTTCCTCAGGTTGAGGAATTTTATCAGCTGGAACTTCTTGCTCTGGCTGAGCATCAGGCTGAGGAATTTCTGTTTCCTTCTCAGCTTGAGGAGTTTGGTCAGCCTGTTCAGGGTGAGGAGCCTGCTCAGGATGGACGTTTTCATCAGCTTGTTTTTCTTCAGCTGGCTTTGTGGCAGAGGCATTTTCATCAGCTGCTGCAGCTGAAGCTTGAGTAGTCTCTGTCTGAGGAACATGAGGTTGAGGACTGTCATCAATCTGGATTTCCTCATCAGTATGTTCCTCAGAGACGACATCCTTCATTTCCTCATCTGCCCTTGTAGTTTGGTCACCAATCACGACCATTTCATATGAAGGTGCAACATTTAGAGGCACCGGGTCCAGAGGGGCAGATTCTTCAGTTTCCTTGAGGCGCTTTGCCTCTATCTTTTCTTCTGCTGAAGAAGCTTTTCTCTTCTTTGCTTCCTTCTCAGCAGCTCTTGTCTTCTTCGCGTCTGATGCATACGGGATTATCTTCTTCACCTTTGAAGCTTTTGGTGAAGGTGTTCTTTCTGCAGATTCTTCAGCTGGTAGTGAGGAACCAGCTGGAACAGAGTCATCAGCCTGCTTTGATGAAGCAGCTGGATCAGAAGCAGTTGCATCAGGGGTTGCAATTTCATCAGTGGCGGTCTCGGTGATGATTTCTTCAATGGCCGGCTCATCAGCACGGCGCTCTTGGTGTTGTTCCTCAGCTTGAGGAATTTCCTCCTCATCAGGAGATGCATCTTCTGGCTGCTCAACCAGGGGCTAAGGAGTTGGTGCTGGGGGTGGGTGTCGTTTGTTGTAGTCATCAACAACACTAGTGGCTAGCTTGATGAAATTGCGTTTGATGCCTTTGCGGTGTGATAGTTTTTCACACTTGTCAGTCAAGACTTGCAGCTCTGCCTGGGTTGACACCAGTGCTTCAGGAGTCAGCTTGAGGAGATTTTGCCTGAGGAATTTCTCCTTTTTGGCCTTTGCAATCTTTGCCTGCTTGGCCTTCTGTTCCTTCCACTTGGTTTTGTTTATGAAGGTGGCCACCATGTGGCTGATGCCAGGAGGAAGTTTCAAATCATCAATGGGTGTGTTTGGGTCCTCATACCATACATTGATGAAGTCGAGGAGGACCTTGGGGTCCATGGCCAGAGGAATAGCACTGCCTGATGCTTGGGCTACCCGTTCTTGCTTGTTTCTGATGATGGCTTGCAGGGTTTCATCATCATACTCATCACTTCCCTCTGATGTAGACGGGACTGTGATGATTTTGCTGGGGCTTGGCAGAGGTGCACGTTCAGTAGTTGCCAAAGTCTTCACAAGTGGTGTTGAAGACTTTGTCTCCGAGCTAGTTGAAGCTGGGAGTGAGGAGCTAGAGCTGGCAGTCGTAGGCTTCACGACATTCTTCTGTACTGGCTTTAGAGGTGGAGCCGAGGATTTTGGTGTAGATGAGATGGGTGCTGAGGGTTTTGGCGCTGATGGTTTTGGTGTTGACGGTTTTGGAACCGAGGGTTTTGGAGCTGAGGGTTTTGTGACAGAAGCCTGTGCAGACTTCTCTTGAGGCTTTGAAGCCTTTGGCTTTGTTGGCGTAGACTGCTTTTGAGGAATCTCTGAGCCTGAAGTTTCTGCTGCTGAGGAATGAGCAGCACCGGAGGCAGCAGCTGAGGATTCATTAAATTTCTTCACTGCAGCTTCTGCTTGCTTCTTGAGCTTGGCCAGATGCCTTTCTTTTTCATCTGGGTAGTCATCAATTGTCATAAGACTAGAGGGATGTGCTTCTTGATGATCCTCAAGTGGGGCTCTTCTGCCAGGAGGCTTCAAAGCAAATTTCTTCGCATATTTTGGAGTCACAAACCTGTACTCCTTCCATTCCTTCACCCATCTGCGTTCAATTTTCTACAGCCTAATCTTTCTCTTGGCCATTGTCTCAGGTTCTTCATCAGGCGTACAATAGTCCAAGTATATGTCATCAGGAATATCAGCAGCTGTGTTCTGCTCTAGTTTCTTTCCTCCCTTCTGTTTCCTTTCTTCCTCCATTTTCTTCAGACGAGGAATTTGCTGATGATTTTGAACTCTTGAGGATTCTGATGAGCCTTTGAAGAGTTTCTTCCAGAAACGCTGCAAATGAGTTAATGTGATGAGAACCGAGAGATTCATCAGCTGACATGTGTGTACCTGTGAACATAGTATAGTTGCGAGGAATTTGGAGAGGTCATATGCGTTCTCAGATTTGAAGAAAATGAAAAAGTTTGACAGTTTGAGGAGTATAACCAGTGGTTGAGGAATTTGCCTAAGCATACTGTTCTTGGGTTCCAGAGTTGTACAGATCCGAAAATTTGCACAATTGAGGAATCTCGTGAAAATCTTAGATGCTTAGCTAGTTCATCAGTGATTGCGGTGATAGGTAGTGTTTGAGGAATCATGTGCGCATCGTATCTTGAGGAAAAACAGATTTCACATGGGAGAGGTAAAATTTCAGATCTAATCTGCTGTAAAAATGGGGTATATTTACCCTAGAAGGTGCGAGCGAAGAACACAGAAGGTGGTGTTGGAGAGGCTCTTCGGTCGAGTGTCCAATGCACCCTAACTTGGCAGCAGAGGACGTCTACGGCGGCGGCGGACGTAGATGTTCCGACTCCGGCGTGTTCCTGGCGGCGAAAAGGTTGAGGCAGTGAAGCTCTTCCTTGCCGGCGACAAGACAACCAACGGTGGCGCTAGGGTTCGATGGAGAGTGTGATGGCAGGAGAGCGATGAGGCGAAGAATAAGATACCGAGGGGGATAAGGACCTATTTATAGCTCGAAAGTTACTGTTTGGCGCGAAAGTTTCGGACCGAATAGCCCCTGCCTCTACGTCTCCACAGGACACGTGTAGCTCCCGTACGATGCGGTGGAGATAGTGGAGATCGTGGTTATCCGATCGTGGGAAGTGGGGGTTCAGGTACTATTCCTTTGAAGAAAACAATTTTTGAAGATTTGAGGATTTTTGTTACAAAATCATCAGCTGACAAGGATGCAATGAAGATTTTGAACAAAGTTTCAAGTAGAACGCATATGAAGAATTGAATAGACTGGATAAGTATAGCATAGAGGGAAAGTAGGGTCCGATCACATTTACTTAGCAGAAACATCAACTTGAAGAAATAGCAATAAGTGAATGCTGTTGAGGACTAGAAATCACAGTCTACCTAGGCAAATGAAAGTCATCAAGTGTTTTTGAAGATTTTGTAATAGATCATCACAATGAAGAATAACTGTTTTGAAAAAAATGCATTGTGAGGAAATTGATCATTTGAAGAAAATCAACTTGTGGAATTTCACATTGGGCGGTGGCGTTACCCACCATATAAGAATGTTGATTACAGACGCCGCGTACAATTGTCGTAGGGCCCAGAGAATCAATTTCTTCGTTAATTTCTTCACATTCAGAGTGACTTTCTTCATTAGTTGAAGAAAATCGTTTCATCATGTGTTGCACATCTAAGTCATCAACTTTGCATAAGTGTTAGGATGTGTGCATGTTTTTACAAAACATTTGAAGACTCTAAGATATTTAGCTCACACCGCAACTTACAAAACCTTTTCTCATCCAAGGGCTTAGTGAAGATATTAGCCAGTTGATCATCAGTCTTCACATGGTAGATGAGGATATTGCCCTTGAGGACATGGCCCCGAGGAAAATGATGACGAATCTGGATGTGCTTGGTCTTCGAGTGCTGTACTGGGTTATATGCAATCTTGATAGCACTCTCATTGTCACAGTAGAGAGGCACATTCTTCATGTTGATGCCGTAGTCCTTGAGGGTTTGCTTCATCCATAGCAATTGAGCACAACAAGAACCAGCAGCAATGTACTCAGCTTCGGCAATGGAGAGTGATACGCAGTTTTGCTTCTTTGAGGACCAGCAAACTAGTGATCTTCCGAGGAAATGGCATGTTCCAGATGTTGACTTGCGATCCACACGGTCACCAGCATAGTCTAAATCAGAATACCCTACCAGATGAAGATTGGAGCCCTTGGGATACCATAATCCTAGTGTTGGTGTGTGAGCTAAGTATCGAAGAATATGTTTCACAACCTTATGGTGTGATTCCTTCGGTTTTGCTTGAAAACGTGCACACATGCAAACACTAAGCATTATATCTGACCTAGATGCACATAGATACAATAAAGAGCCAATCATAGAACGGTATACCTACTGATCGAAATCTTTACCATTTTCATCAGTGGCGAGGTGACCGTTGGTAGGCATTGGAGTCTTGGCACCTTTGCATTCGTGCATGTCGAATTTCCTCAGAACATCCTTGAGGTATTTCTCCTGTGATATGAAGATTCCATTGCTTTGTTGACGAATTTGAAGACCTAAGAAGAATTTCAGCTCCCCCATCATGGACATCTGATATTCTTCACTCATCATGTAGGCAAATTCATCACTGTATCTTTTGTTAGTACAACCAAATATGATGTCATCAACATATATTTGACATACAAACGGCTCATTATCATAAGATTTTGTGAAAAGAGTTGGATAGAGTGAACCAGGTTTGAAGCCTTTCTTCATGAGGAATTCCTTCAACGTATCATACCATGCCCGAGGGGCTTGCTTGAGGCCATACAGAGCCTTTTTGAGTCTGAAGACTTTGTTTGGATTTTTTGGATCCTCAAAACCCGGGGGCTGAGCAACATATACTTCTTCCTCAAGCTTACCATTGAGGAATGCACTTTTCACATCCATTTGATATAAGATGATGTTATGATGATTAGCATAAGCAAGTAGAATTCGAATAGCTTCAAGTCTAGCAACAGGTGCAAAAGTTTCATCGAAATCTATTCCTTCAACCTGGGTGTAGCCTTGGGCTACAAGTCGTGCCTTGTTCCTCACCACTTGACCGTCCTCATCTTGTTTGTTTCGGAAAATCCACTTGGTGCCGATGATGTTATGCTTGCGAGGATCTGGTCGTTTGACGAGCTCCCATACGTCATTCAACTTGAATTGAAGAAGTTCGTCTTGCATGGCTTGGATCCACTCCGGTTCCAGAAAAGCCTCAGCTACTTTGAGGGTTCTGTGATGGATACAAAGGAAAAATGCCCACAAAAGTTAACTAAGTGTGAAGCTTTTGAGCGAGTGAGAGGACCTGGCGCGTTGATGTCGTTGAGGATTTTGTCAAGTTCTACTTCATTTGCAATCCTCGGATGAGCTGGTTGAGGATTTTGTCTGGGCTGAGGAAATGGTGCTGTTGTAATTTCCTCAGGAGCATCTTCTTGGTTTTTATCAGCGATGGGGATCGTTTCTTCACCAATTTCCTTAGTGGGGACAATGTCTTCAGTAGGCTTAAGCTTTATTGCTTCTTCAGGAGACAGTTTATCTGGATCAGAAGGCAATTGCTCTCTTTGCGAGCCATTAGTTTCATCGAACCGCACATCTACAGTCTCAACAACTTTGTTGTGATAGTTGTTGAAGACTCTGTAGGTGTGCGAGTCCTTTCCATAACCGAGCATAAAACCTTCATGTGCCTTAGGTGCAAATTTTGAGCTATGGTGAGGATCTCTAATCCAGCATTTTGCACCGAAGACTTTGAAATAACTTACATTGGGTTTCTTGTCAGTGAGGAGTTCATATGAGGTTTTCTTGAGGAATTTGTGAAGATATACCCTGTTGATGATATGGCATGCAGTGTTGATTGCTTCAGGCCAGAAGCGACGAGGAGTCTGATATTCTTCAAGCATAGTTCTTGCCATTTCAATCAGAGTCCTGTTCTTTCTTTCGACGACACCATTCTGCTGAGGAGTATAAGGAGCAGACAAATCGTGAGTAATACCAAGTTCATCAAGATAATCATCAAGACCAGTGTTTTTGAACTCGATTCCATTATCACTCCTGATATGTTTGATCTTGATGCCGAAGTTCGTCGAGGCCCTTGAAGAAAATCGTTTGAAGATTTCCTGCACTTCAGTTTTATACACTATAATATGCACCCAAGTGTATCTGGAATAATCAGCAACTATGACAAAGCCATATAGAGATGATGCCTTGGTTAGTGTGGCATAGTGAGTAGGTCCAAATAAATCCATATGAAGCAATTCAAATGGACATGTAGTGGTCATGATGGTTTTGGAGGGATGCTTGGATCTGGTCATTTTCCCAGATTCACAAGCACCGCAGAGATGATCCTTGAGGAATTTGACTGATTCGATGCCAATGACATGCTTCTTCTTTGCAAGTGTGTGCAAATTCCTCATGCTTGCATGACCTAGTCTTCGGTGCCACAACCATCCTTCTGAGGTTTTTGCTAGTAAGCAAGTGGCTGGTTGAGGACCTGTAGAGAAATCAACAATGTACAAATCCCCTCTTCTTACACCTTCGAAGACTTTGGATCTGTCAGATTCCATGATGACTACACATCTATATCTACCAAAGATAACAATCATATCAAGATCACAAAGCATCGAGACTGACATGAGGTTAAAACCAAGGGATTCAACAAGCATCACTTTGTCCATATGCCTATCCTTGGAAATAGCTACTTTGCCAAGTCCCAATACCTTGCTTTTACCTTTGTCAGCATATGTGATTTGCTTCAGAGGTGATGGAGTTAGTGGCATATTCATCAGTAGGCTTTTATCACCAGTTATGTGATGTGTGCAGCCACTATCGAGAACCCACTCAGTATTTTTGGGTTTGTCATCCTGCAGATGAGTTAGTACAGCTTACCATCTCATATGCTTCAGATTTAAAGAATATGATACTAATTTCATCAGTTCAGTAATTTCATCATAACAGAAATATAAGGACGTGTGAAATATTTCTATTTCATCAATCATTAGCTTGCGTCCTGTCAAGCATTTCTTTAGGTCTCCAGCAAATTCTTCAGATGATGATTTTCATCTGGACACCTGTCCTGCAGAAGTGATTAGTTTGATTTCTTCACCACCCACATCTGAAGGGGTGGCAAAGCGTTCATCATCCTGCGAGCACCATATGAGAAAGGTGGCATTGAAGCTAATGCACTTCTCTTAACAGTAGGGGGATTAAAGTACTCATATGAATATGCAGAGAACTGGTTTGAGGATTTATGAACATAATGATTTGAGTAATAACGCTCATATTCATATTCCTTATAGTTTCCCTGCATGTTAGACGCATAAGCACGGGTACGAGCATAGTTTTGACCAGTTGAAGACTTTGATCCTCTTGAAGACTTTGGTCCTCCTGAGGAATTTGATCTGGGGTTCAGATTCTTCAGTGGTGGTGTCATGAGGACATTCACCTGAAGATTTTCAAGACAACTTTTGGGAACCCAGATTTTCCTCAGAGGAGGGCCATTCCTGCAGTTAGTTCCAACATATCGAGCAAATACTTCACGAGATTGATTTTTGAACAGTTTATAGTTGGAATCAAATGACTCATCCGAGGAATAGGATAATTCACATGCAAAGCCAGTTAGATTAGATGGATCAAAAGGAGGCCCAGTAGCAGCAACCCATGAGGTTTTGGGATACTGCTCAGGTTTCCAATAAGATCCATCAGCATTTAATTTCCTCTCAAAGGCAATTCCTTCCTTCCTCGGGTTCCTATTCAAGATCTGCTTTTTGAGCACATCACAAAGGGTTTGATGTCCTTTGAGGCTTTTGTACATGCCTGTCACGTACAATTCCTTCAATCCTGCATATTCATCAGTAACATTTGTGTTCTCCTCAAGTGAGGAAATAGACACAACAGGTGCACTTGAAGAATTTGTAGCAATGGTAGCATTTGATGATTCTGGTGAGGAATTAGCAGTTTCGCGTTCAATGCATTTAAGACATGGAGGAATAAATTCAACTTGACTAGCACTGATCTGTTGAGCTAGTAATGAATCATTTTCCATACGAAGATCATCATGAGACATCCTCAGCTTCTCAAGATCAAGCTTCCTTTGAAGAAATTCATAGGAAAGCTTCTCATGATTAGCGAGGAGTGTATCATAATGATCCTGAAGATTATCAAATCTAGACTGAAGACTTTTCATGTCATCAGTGAGGATTTGGGTAAGGTTCATTTCATCATTCAACAGATCATCACTCTTGTCTAGCAGTTTCTGAAGCCTTTCCAGAGCAGTTTGTTGTTTAGTGGCAATGATAGCAAGTTTACTGTAACTGGGTTTCTTATAATCATTAGGTTCACAGTCACTTGAATCAGAGGAGGAGGCATTATTTGATACCTTTGAACCTTTGCCATGAAGCAATAGGTTGGAGCGATGTCATCAGCATAGTCATCAGTATGGATGGTGCAATCATTTTCTTCAAGATTGAAGATTGACTTGCTGACGAAAGTGGTTGCTAGTGCAAGACTAGCCTGTCCTGATTCTGAGTCTTCATCAGAACCCTCTTCTTCATCACATTCCTCTGATTCTGCCTCGGAGTCCATTTCCTTGCCAATAAGTGCCCGGGCCTTTCTGAAACTGGTCTTCTTGTGCGATGAGGGCTTTGAAGATGAGGATTTTGAAGATTTCTTCTTCTTCTTCGAGTCATCAGAACTGTCATCCTTGTATTTCTTCTTCTTTGATTCCTTTCCCCAACGGGGACAATCAGCAATGTAATGACCTGATTTCTTGCACTTGTGACAGGTTCGTTTCTTGTAGTCCTCAAATGCAGATTCGGATTTCCTCATGTCTCTTCTTGAAGATTTACCGAACTGGCCTCGTCGTGTAAATCTCTGGAATTTCCTCACAAGCATTGCAAGCTCCTGTCCAAATTCTTCAGGGTCACAAATGCTGTCATCTGTGTCTTCGTCTTCAGATGAGGAAATTGCTCTAGCCTTCAGTGCACGTGGTCTGGAATAGCTTGGTCCATATAGATCTCTCTTTTCTTCTAGCTGGAATTCATGAGTATTTAGCCTTTCTAGTATATCAGCTGGATCAAGCATCTTGTAATCTGGTCTCTCTTGAATCATCAGAACTAAAGTATCAAATGAAGAATCCAAAGATCTCAGCAGTTTCTTCACAACTTCGTGATCAGTGATGTCTCGAGCTCCCAGTGCTTGCAGTTCATTTGATATGTCAGTGAGGTGATCAAAGGTGTCTTGGCAGCTTTCATTGTCATGTCTCTTGAAGCGATTGAAGAGATTGCGAAGAATATCAACACGAGAGTCACGTTGGGTTGATAGTCCTTCATTTACCTTGCACAGTCTCTCCCAGATCAGTGTTGCAGAGCCTAAGGCACTTACTCTTCCAAACTGGCCAGGGCTCAGATGACCACAGATGATGTTCTTCGCTTGAGAATCGAGTTGCTTGAATTTCTTCACATCACCTGCAGTGACACTGGCAGAAATGATGGCGACACCATTTTCCACAATATACCAGAGATCATTGTCAATAGCTTGTAGATGCATTTGCATTTTGTTCTTCCAGAAGGGAAAGTTCTTTCCCTCGTAGGTAGGACATGCTGCAGTCACCTTAAACATGCCTGCAGTCGACATAACTAAAACTCCAGGTGGTTAAACCAAAATCACACAGAAGAAGGGAGTACCTTGCTCTAATACCAATTGAAAGTGTGTTATATCGACTAGAGGGGGGGTGAATAGGAGATTTTTAGAATTTCATCGCTGAGGAAATTCCTTTTGAGGAAATTCCTCATTGATGACTAACTTACAGCGGAAACAGTTACGGATCAGACGTGCAAACTTTCACAATAGTAGTATTACAGAGTGAAGAATGTGAAAAACAGATTGCACAGTAAGCAGGCACGCAGAATACAGATGATGATTAACTCAAGTGAAGAATTTTGGGTTGAGGAAATTCAGAGAAAGTCTTCAGCAAATTCTTCAAACAGTCACAGTGAAAGTCATCAACACATAATACAGAGAAGGTAAAGAGTTGAGGAATTAGAACCCGATTCTTGGTGAAGACTGTTGTTGATGACCCAGTTCCAACTGCTGTGACAGTTGTACATTTGGTTTGGAGCGGCTTGGTATTGAAACCAAAGGACACCCAGTCCCGGGACACACAGTCCCTACCGTATTCTCCTTGAGCTAAGGACACACAGTCCTCGCCCAACACTCGTGGTAAGTCTTCAGGACAGACTTCCAAACCCTCACAAACTCGGTCACCCGGCGATCCACAATTGGCTGCTGGATTGCTCTAGACCATGACGCCTAACCGTCTGGAGGATGCACAGTCCTCAAAGGTAAAAGGCCTCAGTCCCACACAGGAACAACTTCTTCAGTGATGCTCAATCACTAGGTTTGGTTTGTGGTTTCGGTGGGTGGAGTATTTCCTCACTGATGAATTACTCTCGAAGGCTCTGAGGAATTGGGTTGCTCTATGACAAGTGTCAGTTTCTAACGGAGCAGCCAACCAGCTAGTGGTTGTGGGGGGCGGCTATTTATAGCCTGGGAGCATCCCGACATGATTTGACACTAATGCCCTTAAATAATATGACCGTTGGAGTGGATAAGACCAGTGACTTGGCGTGGTTATCGAAACGGTCGGGACCCTCAACTGTGAGAGTCCTCATGTCACTCATATTCCTCACTTGAGGCTTTTGGTAGGATTTGGTTTGGGTTGAGCATCATGAGGAAATCCATTCCATAGTGTTACTTTGACCCCCTTTAACAGTACGGTGTTCCTATTCATCAAATGCAAAGAAAATAAAACAGAAAACGTAAATCTTCACGCTTCAATTTCTTCAGAATGATTTTCTTCAGGAACCACCGGTCTTCTCAATATTAGTGTCTTCACGAGGAATATCAATTTCATCGCAGATTCCTCGCGATTCATTTCTTCAGCTTCAGACAAATTTCTTCAACTGAAGATATACATTTTTAGGGGTCGATATTCTTCAAATATCTCAAACTCCTCAATGACTTATAGATCCTGTGTATACTGATAAACACATTAGATACTTAACCTATAAGTCTTCAAACCACCAAAATCACTAAGGGGCACTAGATGCACTTACAAAAACATAGATACATATGTGGATACATAGACAAAACAATGTCCATAGCAAGCCTCTAGTTGGCTAGCCTGTTGATCAAGGATGGTCAAGGTTTTCTGACCATATGCAAGTATTGTCACTTGATAACTGGATCACATCATTAGGAGAATCATGTGATGGACTAGACCCAAACGATGAACGTAGCATGTGATCGTGTCATTTTATTGCTATTGTTTTCTGCGTGTCAAGTATTTATTCCTATGACCATGAGATCATATAACTCACTGACACCGGAGGAATACCTTGTGTGTATCAAATGTCGCAACGTAACTGGGTGACTATAAAGGTGATCTACAGGTATCTCCGAAGGTGTCCGTTGAGTTAGTATGGATCAAGACTGAGATTTGTCACTCCGTGTGACGGAGAGGTATCTCGGGGCCCACTCGGTAATACAACATCACACACAAGCCTTGCAAGCAATGTGACTAAGTGTAAGTCACAGGATCTTGTATTACGGAACGAGTAAAGAGACTTGACTGTAACGAGATTGAAATAGGTATATGGATACTGATGATCGAATCTCGGGAAGTAACATACCGAAGGACAAAGGGAATGACATACGGGATTATATGAATCCTTGGCACAGAGGTTCAACCGATAAGAGCTTCGTAGAATATGTAGGATCCAATATGGGCATCCAGTTCCCGCTATTGGATATTGACCGAGGAGTGTCTCGGGTCATGTCTACATAGTTCTCGAACCCGTAGGGTCTGCACACTTAAGGTTCGATGATGTTTTAGTATAGCTGAGTTATATGTGTGGTTACCGAAGGATTTTCAGAGTCCCGTATGAGATCACGGACGTCACGAGTGTTTCCGGAATGGTCCGGAAACAAAGATTGATATATAGGATATTTTGATTTGGTCACCGGAAAATTTCGGGCATTTCGGGTAGTGTACCGGGAGTGACGAATGGGTTCCGGGTATTCACCGGGAGGGGCCCACCCACCCGAGAGTGAGCCCAGTGACCCTAGGATGGTGCACCAGCCCTTAGTGGGCTGGTGAGGCCAGCCCAATAGGGCCATGGCGCCACAAGTGAAAAAACACCAAAGGCAAGAAAAAAAGGAAACAGGGAGGTGGGAAGGGAGAGGAGGACTCCTCCTTCCCCAAACCGAATTGGAGTTGGAGTTCTCCTATCCACTTTGGTCGGTGCCCTTGGGGCTCCCTTGAGCCCTAAGGCTAGCCCCTCCCCTCCTCCTATATATACTGGTGGTTTTAGGGCTTTTGAGATACAACTTTGCCATGTGCAACTCAAACCTATACCATGTAGTGTTACCTCTAGATCAGATTTCTGTAGAGCTCGGGCAGAGCCCTGCAGGAGTAGATCATCACCACCACCGGAGCACCATGACGCTTCCAGAGAACTCATCTACTTCTCCGTCTCTCTTGCTAGATCGGAACGGATCGTGGGACGACGGTGATTTGAATCACGAAGCTGTACCACTACATCAACCGCGTTTCTTAATGCTTCTCGCTTAGCGATCTACAAGAGTACGTAGATCTAATCTCCTCTCGTAGATGGACATTACCATGATAGGTCTTCGTGTGCATAGGAAATTTTTTGTTTCCCATGCAATGTTCCCCAACAGTGGCATCATGAGCTAGGTTCATGCGTAGATGTTATCTCGAGTAGAACACAAAAGGTCTTGTGGACGTTGATGTTCGATTTGCTGCCCTCCTTAGTCTTTTCTCGATTCGGCAGTATTGTTGGATTGAAGTGGCCTGGACCGACATTACTCGTATGCTTACGAGAGACTGGTTCCATCGACTGATATGCTACTCGTTGCATAAAGATGACTGGCGGGTCGGTTTCTTCAACTTTAGTTGAATTGGTTTTGACTGAGGCGGTCCTTGGAGAGAGGTTAAATAGAAATTTGCACATCTCCGTTGTGGTTTTTGGGTAAGTAAGATGTGATCATACTAGATACCCATAGCAGCCACGTAAAACATGCATCAACAAATTAGAGGACGTCTAACTTGTTTTTGCAGGGTATGCTTGTGATATGATATGGCCAATGACGTGATGTGATATATTGGATGTATGAGATGATCATGTTGTAATAGTTAATATCGACTTGCATGTCGATGCTACGGCACCTGGTAGGAGCCATAGGGTTGTGTTTAAACTAACGTTTGTGTTTGCAGATGCGTTTACTATATTGCTAGGTCGTAGCTTTAGTAGTAATAACATAGATAGCACGACAACCTCGATGGCGGCACGATGATGGAGATCATGGTGTGGCACCGGTGACAACAAGATCATGCCGGTGCTTTGGTGATGGAGATCAAGAAGCACAAGATGATGGCCATATCATGTCACTTATGAATTTCATGTGATGTTAATCCTTTTATGCACCCTATTTTGCTTAAACGACGGTAGCATTATAAGGTGATCTCTCACTAAAATTCCAAGATGTAATTGTGTTCTCCCTGACTGTGCACCGTTGCGACAGTTCGTCGTTTCGAGACACCACGTGATGATCGGGTGTGATAGACTCAACGTTCACATACAACGGGTGCAAAACAGTTACACACGCGGAACACTCGGGTTAAACTTGACGAGCCTAGCATGTGCAGACATGGCCTCGGAACACAAGAGATCGAAAGATCGAGCATGAATCGTATAGTTGATATGATTAGCATAGAGATGCTTACCATTGAAACTATTCTCAACGCACGTGATGATCGGACTTGAGTTAATGGATTTGGATCATGTACCAGTCAAATGACTAGAGAGATGTACTTTTTGAGTGGGAGTTTATCAGTAATTTGATTAGTTAAACTCTAATTATCTTAAACATAGTCTAAGTCCACTTTGCAATATTTTATGTTGTAGATCAATGGCTCACGCGGTAGCAACCCTGAATTTCAATACGTTCCTAAAGAAAGCTAAGTTGAAAGATGATGGAAGAAACTTTGTAGACTGGGCTCGTAATCTAAAGCTGCTCCTGCAAGTTGGGAAGAAGGATAATGTCCTTAATGCTGCGCTAGGAGATGAACCACCCGCTACGTCTAGACAAGATGTTTTGAACGCCTGGTTAACACAAAAGGAGGACCACTCAGTAGTTCAATGTGCAGTCTTGTATGGCTTAGAACCGGGACTTCAACGTTGCTTTGAGCGTCATGGAGCATATGAGATATTCCAGGAGTTGAAGTTTATCTTTCAGAAGAACGCCCGGATCAAGAGGTATGAGACCTCCGATAAATTCTATGCTTGCAAGATGGAGGAGAATTCGTCCGTCAGTGAACATGTGCTCAAAATGTCTGGGTTCTCAAACCGTCTAGCCGAGCTGGGGATTGAACTCCCGCAAGAGGCTATCACTGACAGAATTCTTCAATCACTGCCACCTAGCTATAAGAGCTTTGTGTTGAACTATAACATGCAAGGGATGAACATCTCACCCAGCGAGTTATTCGCGATGCTGAAAGTCACAGTGTCAGAACTTCGGAAAGAGCATCAAGTGTTGATGGTCAATAAGACCACTGGTTTCAAGAGAAACGACAAAGTCAAGAAGGGTAACTCCGAGAAGAGCGGCAAGCCTGTTGCCAATCCGATGAAGAAACCCAAGGCTGGACCTAAGCCGGAAACAGAGTGTTATTGTTGCAAGGGGATGGGTCACTGGAAGCGCAACTGCCCCAAGTATTTGGCTAATAAGAAGGCGGCCAAAGAAAAATCAGGTATATTTGATATACATGTTATTGATGTGTACTTAACCAACTCTCGTAGTAGTGCCTTGGTATTTGATACCGGTTCTGTTGCTCGTATTTGCAACTCAAAGCAGGAACTGCGGAATAAACAAAGGCTGGTGAAGGATGAAGTGACGATGCGCATGGGAAATGGTTCCAAGGTTGATGCAATCGCCGTCCGCACAGTCTCACTTCAGTTACCATCAGGATTAGTTATGAACTTAAATAATTGTTATTTAGTGCCTGCGTTAAGCATGAACATTATATCTTGATCTTGTTTATTGCGAGACGGTTACTCGTTTAAGTCATAGAATAATGGTTGTTCTATTTCTACGAGTAATATCTTTTATGGTCATGCACCCAATGTGAGAGAATTGTTCATATTGAATCTTGATTGTGATGACACACATATACATAATATTGAGACCAAAAGATGTAGAGTTAACAATGATAGCACCATGTTTTTGTGGCACTGTCGCTTAGGTCATATTGGTGTAAAGCGCATGTAGAAACTCCATTCCGATGGGCTTTTGGAGTCACTTGATTTTGAATCACTTGACACGTGTGAACCATGCCTCATGGGCAAGATGACTAAGACTCCGTTCTCCGGAACAATGGAGCGTGCAAGTGACTTGTTGGAAATCATACATACCGATGTATGCAGTCCGATGAGTGTGGAGGCGCACAGCAGATATCGTTATTTTCTCATTTTCACTAACGATTTGAGTAGGTACGAATATATCCACTTGATGAAGCACAAGTCTGAAACGTTTGAGAAGTTCAAGCAATTTCAGAGTGAAGTTGAAAATCATCGTAACAGGAAGATCAAGTTCCTACGTTCGGATCATGGGGGTGAGTATCTGAGTTTCGAGTTTGGTGCTCACTTAAGACAATGTGAAATTGTTTCGCAGTTGACACCGCCTGGAACACCACAACGTAATGGTGTGTCCGAACGTTGTAATCGTACTTTGTTAGAAATGGTGCGATCTATGATGTCTCTTACCGATTTGCCGTTATCATTTTGGGTTATGCATTAGAGACAACTGCATTCACTTTAAATAGGGCACCATGAAAATCCGTTGAGACGACACCATACGAGCTGTGGTATGGCAAAAGACCAAAGTTGTCATTTCTTAAAGTTTGGGGATGTGATGCTTATGTCAAAAAGCTTCAGCCAGAAAAGCTGGAACCCAAAGCGGAAAAGTGCGTCTTCATAGGTTACCCAAAGCACACAGTTGGGTACACCTGCTAAGAACAGAGCTTTTCTTGAGAAGGAGTTTCTCTTGAAAGAATTGAGTGGGAGGAAGATAGAACTTGATGAGGTTGTCGAACCTCTAATCCCTCTAGATGGTGGCGCAGGACAGGGGGAAACCTTTGTCGAAGCGACGCGGGTTGAGGAGGAAGTTAATGATGATGATCATGAAACTTCGGATCAAGTTCCTATCGGACCTCACAGGTCGACAAGATCATGTACTGATCCTGAGTGGTACAGTAATCCTGTCTTATCAATCATGTTGTTAGACAACGATGAACCTGTGAATTATGAAGAAGCAATGGTGAGCCCGGATTCCAACAATTGGTTTGCACGCCCAAGATGCGACCCTATCCTTAATTTGACACGAGGGCCTCGTCAGCGATAGAAGCGCATCTCATCGTTTCGCAAGAATGGATATCGTTACAAGTAGATGTACTGAAAAGAAGAGATATGTGGAATTGGCTTACACTCGCCACAAGCTACATAAAAGTCACATCAGTACAATACATAAACATCATGAAGAAGAGCACGGTCTGACTACGGACGAAAACAAATGAGAAAAGAAGAACGACGTCCATCCTTGCTATCCCAGGCTGCCGACCTGGAACCCATCCTAGATCAATGAAGAAGAAGAAGAAGAAGCAACTCCAAATGAACAATCAACGCGCTCGCATCAAGTAACCTTTACATGTACCTGCGACTGGTGTTGTAGTAATGTGTGAGCCACAGGCGACTCAACAATCTCATTTCCAAAGGTATCAAGACTAGCAAAGCTTAATAGGTGAGACATGGTTAAGTGGTGAAGCTGCAGCAAGCGACTAAGCATTTATTTGGTGGCTAACTTACGAGTACAAGAAATAAGAGGGGGATGAACTACGCATAGCGGACGTGACTACTGATGATCAAATGAATGATCCTAACACCTACCTACGTCAGACATAACCCCACCGTGTCCTCGATCGAAGAAGGAACTCACGAAAGAGACAGTCATGGTTACGCACTCAGTTGGCAAGTTTTAGTTAAATTAACTTCAAGTTATCTAGAACCAGTGTTAAACAAAGTTTCCACGTTGCCACATAACCGCGGGCACGACTTTCTGAAAGATTTAACACTGCAGGGATGCTCCAACTAATCCATCACATATTACCACAAGCCGCATAGAAATCCTCGATCACGAAACTCGCGATCTCGTCGGACTCCTTAGTGGATAACCTCAACTTTGAGATTACCCAAAGCATCATCGGGATCCCGATGCATAAGATATCTCGTCAAAGGTAAAACTAATCCAGTAAGGCCACCCGACGTGTCGACGATCCCGATTGGAGCCGCGTATCTTGTTCTCAGGACACCGCGGATAAGCGAAGCGTACGGTGGCCTGATAGACATCTCCCGAGTTGCCCCGGGTTGGCCCCGCGCGGTGCTCTGTTTTGGACCAGCACCATCAACACTGGCCCTCCCTGTATTATGTAAATTACTCCTCTGGTTCATGACGCCCTATGCTTTCAGTATTAACAAAATTATTATGTTGGGAAAATGTAGTACCAATGTTGGGCCTTGCCAGACCAGCTTTAATCTAAAACAAATTATCAAGGGTGTCGGGACCCCGATCCTGAGTCATAAAAACCTAGCCTGTAACACATCACATCACTTTGCGGCCTCACGCACGGTAATTTCCACGGCTGCCACCTTACCTTGGCCTGGACCGTTTGCGTCTTTTGGCTCACGTATATGAATATGTTGCTAGCGTTCAAACGACAAAGAACCTAGGTCGACATGACTAGTTATAAACCCCAGCGGTACAACCGTACAGGGACAGGCATACATAACCCAGCAAAGCAGGTGTCGGTCATCAGCGTGTGTAGACGAGTTGTAGCAAGCTACAAGGACTCCATTACACCACGTGACATTTCCCTGAGGGGACAGACACAGCAGCAAGAGGGATACATGCCGGTCAATCAATGTGTTCCGAGCAGTAGCAAACTACCAAGGCTCAATGGAATCACAAAGAGGCATTTCCCTGTAAAGAGTACTACTAAAGGCAACCAACTAGGTGTCGAATCCCACACATATAATGCATTTAGATCATACACACATTATGCACGATATGTGTAGATACAACATGGCATCACAACATAATTCTATGACTCAAGCATTTATTAGAGACTCATAAGAGTCAGCATAGTATGATATTACAAACAGGGGTCTCGTGACCCGACACTCAAGTCATACAAACAACAAGCGGAAGCAAATCGTGTCTGGGTACAGACATCTACTAGAAGTGGCTGGAAGAGCCTGAAAAGCTACTACGACCCTACCAAAGGAGCCAGACCTCTGTCTGGGATTCCCAAGCTATTCCGGTCAACATCGAACACATCGCGTAGAACCTTTTAATGAGTCTAAGTCTCCTCTGCAAAAACATAAATAAAGCAACCGTGAGTACAAAGGTACTCAACAAGTCTTACATCAGAACTATCTACATATGCATCATGTTTCAATGAAAGGATTGTGGGGTTTGATTGCAGCAAGCCAGCTTTGACTCTTGGCTAACCTTTACTACGACTACAAGTTCTTTTTTTGAGGTGGGATAGCGCACACGAGTCCACATATTCACCAATTCAATACACCACTATGGATCCACTCTCGACTCCCTATGATAAGGCCTTCCATAGCACTCACACTTATCTTGCATGTTTTAAAGTATCCATTTAAATTGTCTATGTACCACGTAATGTTTCCAAGTAGTCCATATCCGAGGACGTGGCTATTCGAACAGATTAAATCACCCTGCAGGGGTATACTTCTTCACACATGCTCCCACCACTTAGCACCATATGCACGTCATGCATCTCGACAACCTTCAAGCGGAAGCACTAGCGTGGGTGTCGGCCACGACCGTTAACCACACAAGACCCTAGTCCAGGTTTATCGCCTATTTGAGACTGAACCGGCAAGGAAGTCCGGCCGAGGTTTCCTCCACGGCCCCAAACGATGCGCGCAGGGTTCCCAAGCCCACCATCCGGGTGCCACTTGGTACACCGTGCCATTGTGTATCTACCATAGTCAAGCCTACCCCGTCGGCCAGAGCTAAACACGGCCGCTAACACTTTTCCTACAAACACAAGAAACTAATTGCAACTCCTGGACAGAGATCTAGGCGATTAATAAGACGAGAGGGTCAATTAAGTATCCCAATGTGTGGTAGTATCTTGTCTTGGATAACACACACATAACTCAGTTCTTAAGGACGGTCCCAATGAGACAACCCACCATGTACTCCTACATGGCCTCTCATCGCTACCTTTACCAAATCGGATTCACACTTTTACTCTCACACTATAGGACATGAACACAACCATTCTAATTCATCATTCTGATGGATCAGACCCGACACGACTCTAAGCATAGCAGGCATTGTAAACAAGCATGGATGAGTAAGCACAACAAGCCTCAAGCAGTTGCTACTCATGCTAAGTGGTTTCAACTATTTACTGTGACAAAATCAGGTCATGCAAAGGAATGGGTTCAACTACCGATAACATGAACAATTGAATCGTGTTTGTCCTAATGCAGTAAAAGAGAGCAGGAGCGAGAGAGTGGGTTTATTTCAATATGCTCAAGGGGGGTTTGCTTGCCTGACACGTCTGAAGATAGCAATGGGTCTTCATCAATGTCAACGATCACATCGTCGAAGACATCGTTTACCGAGGGGGAACAACACCGACAAACAAGAAAGAACAACAATTACTTCACGGAAATGCAACACTATGATGCATGCTCAAGACATGAAATGAAAGGTGACAGGGCTATTGTGGCTATCATTTCTTAAGTTGAAGTTGGTTTGAATTAGGATCCAAACATAACTTCAAGCCGGGTATCTTTCCAAGTACCCATATAATTGATTCGACCTGATGCTCATAACAAATTGTTCCAACATGCACGGGGTTAGTATTTTGAGGTACTGATTTGCATTGACCGATGTTTGGTCATAACAATTGAAGTGGAATTCAAATAAGTATCAAATTCCATCTCCAAACTAAATATGAAATTTATCCTATTCACCATTTTGCCTATTTGGTGATGTTAACCTTTTCAAACATGCATGAAAATGCCATAATCAGATTCTTTGGATTTTTCTGATTCTTTTTCATATATAAATTATTTTCATCCGAGTTATATTTTAATTTCTATGATTTTTACAAGTTTTAGCAATTTCCTGGATTTGTTATAATACATAATTAGTATTTACTGCGTCAGCACTTCGTCAGCATTACCTCATCAGGTCAACTGACCTGGTATGGGTCAAACCTGACGTGTGGGGCCCACACGTCAGTGTCACATTTACTAAAAAGAGTTTAATTTTAAACTTTTATTTCTAATTAGGGTCTGGGCCCATTGTCACTGGGTCATTAGGTTAATTATGTTGTTTAACTTATTTCTGAAAATATTCTAATTTGACAGGGGCCAGGCCCCACCTGTAGGTGACCCAAGGGGTCAACTCCCTGGTTGACAGGGTCAGACCCACCGGCGGCTCGACGCCGGCGAGGTCCGAGACGGCGGAGGTGATCGGAAATCACCCTCCGGTGACCAATCGAGCGGCGGAGGCTACCTACATGGAGCTGGGACTCGCCCGCATCCATTCCAGCCGATTTGGGGCTCTAAGGTGGGCTGGAGCAACGGCGGCGATGAGCGGAGCGGTCGCCGGAGTTCGGCCACGGTGGGGGAACGGCCTACGGGGCACGGAAGAAGGAGTTGAAGATGGCTACGGCTTCCTGCGGGCGCGGAGAGCACAGGGAGGTGCTCGACAGCGGCCCTAGGTGGCACTGGCCACGGTGGCGCCATGGCCGGCGGCAACGATCTTCGGACTCCGGTGGCACAGGGTGCTAGGAGTGGGGAAGAACAGCAAGGCAAGGGGGAAATGGATCCGGACCTCACCGCGAGTCTTATGGCGTCGACGGCAAGCTTGGGGTTGCTTCATATGCTGCGAATCGACGAAAGAGGTCCGGCGGCCGGAGGTGGAGAAGATGACGGCGAGGCGATGACAGGGGGCCTCCGGGCTTGATTCCTTCTTCCAGGGGACGAGGAGGAGCACAGCGGGGCTTTGGGCACAGCAGCTGGGCTAGAGGGGGCCGGTGGTCGCGGTGGTGTTCGCCGGCGCTCTCGGGCGTGCGCTAGGAAGAGAGACAGAGGGGGGGGGGAGGAAGAGAGAGGGAGCAAGGAAAGAGGTTGAGGGAGGCGAGGAAGAGAGCGTGGCATCCTTAGCCAGCTCCAGACGACCGGAGGCAAGCAGGAGGTGGCCAAGGGACGTGGCGGTGCCCGGCGATGCGTCGGGAACGCAGCTGCTTCTCCTCCTGGCAGGAGGAGGAAGACAGTGATGCCCCTGGTGGGCTGGGCCACTTCAGGTGAGCGCAGGTAAGGTCTTCCCTCTGTTTTTCCTTTTTCTGTTTTTATTTCTTTCTGGAATTTAGGTTTAGGTTTTAAAATAAAATGTTTAAATATTTTATAAAACCCTAAATTAGTGTTATGTGACAGTGATAAAAATAATCAATGCCACATAATAGTTTCAACATTTTTGAAACTTTTAAAAATATAAAAGACAAAATAACTCCATTCCAAAGAGTTATTTGATCAAATCAAAAATCCATCTCAAAAAGTTCTTGTGACCTAAAATTTTGGTTTGACAAAGTTATTTTATGTCACTATTTTCCCAAATATTTGGAACATTTTTCTGGTTCCTTTTAAGGTAATATTTTTATTGCCTTTTTGTCAATTTCAACTCATTTGGCTTGATCACTTCCATTTCTAGATTCAATGCAATTTGAATGCATGCATGAAATGCAATGGCAAGCAAGGCAAACTTGGGCTGTGACAAAGGGGTTCCCCATAACAACCCCGATCGTGTTAGGAGCGCTCAATTATGGAACATAACACGGGTAGCCGAAACTAAGGGGGCAAAGGTGGAACAAAACACCAGGCTAGAAAGGCCAAGCCTTCCACCTTTTACCAAGTGTATAGGTGCATTAATTAAATAGCATTTAATAGGGTGATATAACAAGGAACCCATTTAATCACATGGAAGCACCTGCACCTGCAACTAGCAACGCTAACACATGGTAAAGCAAGCGGTAACATAGCCAATCAGTGGTTTGCTAGGTGGTGAACAGGTTAAGTTTTCATGGCATTGTTGAGAGGCTGATATTTAACATGTGGTAGGCAACAAGACATAACGGCAGAAACGATAATACTAGCATGGCAATGATAGTAACGGTATCTGGGGAAATGGTCATCTTGCCTGGGATCCCGCTTGGAAGAAGAATGACTCCGTGAAGCAGATGAACCGATGTAGTCGAATGGGTCCTCACATCCGAAACGCTTGCGGAACTCTATCGAGTAGGAGGAAACCGGAAACAAGCATCAACACACGATAGACACCACACGATGCACATCACATATGATGCATGAGCAGCTCAATACATGTAGTCACGGCATGCCAATTCACAACAACCAAATACTACACATTAAGTGAAGTTCAATATGCAACGAGTTGCATATTGATGAAACTCCACATACGAGTTATTTAGTTCTATCCCGATTAGGTACACGACAATATTAAATGTGGTTAAACATGGCAAGAGGTGAAGCGTAATTAATCTACCTATCTAGGCATATTAAATGAGGTCGGAAATGACATATAGCACCTCTGAAATGACCTCACATGTTAATTTATAATTCTGTCCAGATCTGAACTAACACGTTTAAATGTTTGTTAAGCAGAAAAACAAATAGGTTCACGTGATTCTACGCGTCGTTACAAGCAATTTACACATAGAGAACATCTCCAACGGAGCTACGGATCAAAAGATACAAGTACCGCAAGATATGATGTCATGAATGCAATATGTCTGCAAATGGCAACCACAACATCTCAAAACATACAACCAGCAGGATAATATGGAACTACACGAGATTCTAAGCAAGTTTCATATAGGACACGATCAAAACGGAGCAACGGTTCAACAACTACGAGCTAATCAAGAAATCACTACAATCTGCCAAAATCAGCCACATAGTATTTTCTACACCCCACAACTACGAGCTACACAAATCCAATATGCTCAAGCAAGGCATGAGACGATAGAGGGCAAGAAGCACTACAACATACAACTAACAACACCTAGCATGGAAGCATGGATCACTAGGGAAAGAAGTCACAAAATGGCATCTCACACACATTTTCAGACTTAGTGAAACTAACAGTTTATGAAACTGCAATTTTCGATCTGAAGGCATATTGATAGCAGCAAAACCATAAGCTAAAGGACTCCAAATGGCATGAAAATTCACAGCATGCTAAAGAATCCTAAAGTCTACAACTAACTCCGTTGCACCAACCTCAAAAGAGCTACAGATCACCAGATAATCTCATGCAAAGACAACAACAAGATATAACAGATTTCAGACTTAGAAATATTTCAGCATCTCCAAATCAGCACTATTTCTAGCAACTTGAGAGCAAGCAAACCACACCTAAACATGGATTTCTATTGCAACCAACATTACCAGGGGCTAGTCTAAACATCCAAGAGCAACTCTCTAGTTGACAACTTAATCATATCAAGCACAGAATAAATCCCACAAAATAAACAAAAGGGCCACACGGCAAAATATCACGCGAACTAACTTGCTCAAAAGCTAAAACTAAATACACAGTTAAATCCTATGGATTTTTCTACCCCGAAAACATATATAACATGAGGGGTTGCAAAATGAAAACAACGCCACACGTATATGCGGGAATATGTCCTAAACACGGTATAGCAAAATAGCTACGGAATCCTACACGCAAAAATACCAATGACTACTCTAAAATACATGGCAAAAGGGTTCCTAAAACATGAGCATTTTATCTACGGGGTTTGAGCAATCCGGACACGGGTGAAAATAAATACGGGGCAAGCACCTATTAGGACAGCACGCTAAACTAGGCACAAGGCAAGCCAAACTACTTCAAATATTTGTGCAAATGGCAAATTCATAATCTACGCGAAATTCTACACAAGATCCATATATAGATCACCTCGATCCAACTTACGGTTTAGAAACTACGACCATTGAAAATATCTAATATATCCTAAAATGCTAAAATCACAGGGAAATGTTTTAAAAAAACCCACACGGGCCGAAACAGGGGCATGAGCAGGCTATGTGGCTCCTAGGGCGAGGGATAGGAGCAGCGGGGGTCCTCACCTTATGGGCCTGGCCCGGTCGGAGGAAGAGGCGGCCTCGCCGGCTCGGTGCACAGGAGAGGCGGCCTGGGCCTCGCGCTGCTGGGCTGGGGAGCGCCTGGGCCGGGGCCCAGCTGGGTTGCGGGGAGGCCGGTCGAGCAACACGCCTCGTCTCCCTCCTGTGCTCCTCCCGGGCAGGAGGCATGTCGACGGCGGTCAACACAACATGCACGAGGCGGGCAGATCTAGCGCGGGGTGGCGTGCATGAGGCGGTTGCCGGCGGCGCAGGCAGGGACGGCTCGAGGACGACGCTGGAGGCCCGGGACGGCGGCGGTAGCGGGAACGGGATCGACGACAGGGCGGCGCAGGAGGGGCATGGAGATGGGGTTCCGGCGGGGTCCGTCGGGGATGGAGGCACGGCGAGATGCGGGCGGTGCTGTGGCTTGAGGCTGCCGGCCAGCCCAAGGAGGAGGACGGGGCGAGTGGGGACGCAAGGGAGCAAGGGCGCTGCTAACAGCGTCGGGCATGGTCGGGCCCAGGCGGGCCCGATCTGGGTTGCACGGGCCGCGGCGGTGGGAGGCGCTGGAGGGCCACGTGGCGCGCTCCGGTTGGCTACGAGGTCGGCTGGCGACGGCTCAGGTGGCCGCTGGTCCTCTGGGGTGGCGCCAAGTGGCGAGGTGGTGGCGGCTTAGCGGGGAAAACGAGGCAGGAGGTGGGAGAAGGCAATTTTGGCACGGGAGGCCTTCTATTTATAGAAAAGGGGTTCTAGGGTTAGGTTTTTGGGGGGTTTTTCATCCGATTTCGACCACGCGATCAAGATCGGACGGCTCCGGTCGCGAGCTGAGGCAAGGTGGACTTAGTGGCTATGTAGAGTGGCTATCCGGAGACGAGAGGGAAAACGGTGCGACGCGGCAATGCCATTTTTGAACACCGACAAACGTCCGACGATAGACCGAATACGGTGCCGCTACGGTCGACCGTTCGGGTACCAGACGGACTCCGATTGCGACGAAATTTGACAGACGGCCTACCTATATCTAAATAAGACCGCACGTCAAATTCCAACCCAATCAGAGAAAGTTTTACACACACTTTTAAAACAGGGTTTTGACGATGCCGCGGGCGCGTGCGTGTGTGGTCGGGCTCAGAACGGACAACGACGAGAACCGGCTACTAACAACGGATGCAAGTTTGAAAACCGGCGGCAATGGAATGCCGATGCAGTGCTGATGATGCGCATGATGCAATGTTGATGCGACGAATAAAAATAAACACACGACGAAAACGGAATAGAAGAGGAATCTTCTGGAACGTCAGTCTCGGGCTGTCACAACTCTCCTACACTACAAGAGGATCTCGACCCAAGATCAAAGAATGAACGGGGAAGAGGATGAGAAAGCAAGAGGTAAAACTTAATCGCTTCTTTGACAAACTAGTGAAACCGACGATCCTTGAAGGTTGCAAAGAGATGAAGAATGATTTGAGAAACAAGCAAGAATTCACGGAAAATTTCGGCAGCACTTCGGTAGGAAAAGGGAAAAAATCGATAAGATGGGAGAATTAGACACTATTCACAACCAACAACTAAATAGAACAAGGGAACACCATTATCTTGATAGAACAACATGTAGATTGAAGAGAGCAACATCACAAGCCTCCGGAACAAGAGAATAGAACTTAATCATAGGGAAGAAGTGAACGACAATTACCACCACAATTAAATTGAAGAGCATTTTGATAAGAAGAATTGAATGGAGTTGTTGGAAAAACAACAATAATGAGGTGACCACCCGCCACTAATACAAACAAGGATTAATTGGGAGAAACAAGATATGAACAATTTCTTACACCAAGAGGATACATTGAGAACTTGGATTAATGACAAGCACCATGATAGCAACAATACATAGGAAAAGTTTTAGATGAAGTCCAAACCAAGATAGCTCAATGAAGAAATCATGTGTTGAAAATATCTCATGATCATAGAATTGGTGGGTTTAATTATCTCATTCTTGAAAGGAAATCTCTTCGAGACTCCTACACTAACAAGAATGCTATAATACCACCTCAAAGGATAAGGAAGAACAAATGCACTTGGAAATGCAAGAGAAAGAAAACTCGAGGTTCTCCAATAAGAATCTTGAAGAATACTTGAGAGTGAATTGATATCATGAGCCGCTCCGGAAGAAGAATTGAAATCTCTTGGAAGAAGGAAGAACAAGAATAAGAATTATGTTATGCTCATCCTCCATCAAGTTTGATTGATGGCAAGCAACGGATTTAGCATACCAGTTATTCTTGTTGAAAGGAACTTGAAGAGAGAGATAGATATGCACCACATGAAGCATAATTGAAGGAAGCACCGGTGAGAATTCACAATTGAATGGAATTACCAAGAGTTAATGGAGATACATGAGAATGAAGAGATCATGAGCCACCTGAGGGAAAACTAGAACAAGGCACCAGAATAATTGAGAGACGAACGAAGAGGCAACAATTGAGAAGAATTTGAGAATGAAAGCTGCAAGCTGAGAACGAACAAAATCTTCTGGATGATGGCCTCAGAGGAACAAGAATGAAACAACTCAGAAATGCACCGGATAGATATGGAAGGAATACTCATGATTGACAACAATTAAGATGATGACACAAAGCTGAAGTGACGAATCTCCAAGAGAATGGACCAAGATTTGAGAGAAACACTCCTTCGGTCTTCCAAGCTGAAAAAGAGGAGGAGAACACCACCAAGAATAACTGAGACACTCCGGAATAAAGAAGAATGAAAGGTTGAGCCAAATATGAGAATTAATTCTAAGAGGCCTTGGAGAAGGGATTTGACTGATGAAATTCATACTTACATTATCGTTGGAAAGAATTAGAGAACTCCGGAAAGATTAGAAGAGACAAATAAGATCCTCGGAAAACCTGTGGGTTATGGGCCCACTGAAAAGAAACCACCGTTGAAAAGATTGCTAAGAAAGAAATATACTGCACCGACACAAATGAAAACTTGATGGGGTTGAGCACCTCGAAATAATAGAAAGAATTGACAAGAAGAAACTTCTGAAATATCTTCAACACTCTGGACAGAATAGAGAGAAATGACCAGAAGAAGACTTGATTAGAATTTTTGACATGGTAAGAATTACAAAAATCAAAAGGATATGATGAACACTGAAAGCTTGAATTGAATTCACCAGAAAAGATAACAAGATTGAATAAATATGAACACGAAGCTCCTGAGAATCTTCACAACGAATCACCCGATAGGACACGAAAGAAAAGATAGCGGAAGCAACAATGAAAAGAAAACTCCTGGAAGAAAACCAATCACTGAAGAAAAGGGCGGGAGGGCGGGGAAAAACAAAGATGACTTGGGATAGATGAGATGAACTCCGGAAAGAAATGAGAGAATGATCTTGCAAAATTGGAGAGGATAGAATTACTTGAAGAGAAACACACCGATTTAAAAGAATTGGCAAGATGACTCCGGTTGAAACAGAATTGATATGACAATTTGAATGAGAAAAATAATTTGCATTCTCACATAAAAATATGAGAACGCCTCTTGGAAGGAGGTGAATTCACCACTTGACATCGAAGCAACTCGAATTACCATATTCGAACAAAACAAAAGATGAGGCTTGCAAATTAGCCAGAACAAACTCATGAGAGAGATTTCGTCTGATATTTTCGTGGACAGGATCGCACGAGCTCGATCCTTACAGTAGCCATCCTATGCAAGGCAGTGCACATGACATACGAAGCGTCCCCGAGTCGTAGCAAGCTACAAGGACTCTTTAAGACACAATGAGAACCGCTGTAAGACGACCGTGAACAAACGAATCCACTAGATGTCGAACCCCAACCTAACATCATGCATTTGTTGGAAGATTGTCCTATAAGTAACTACTTGAATTCCCACCTAAAAATTCCCGAAATTTCTGGTCATGCAATCTGGTACACGGATACAAGGAGTAATATGTCACACAACTCCTACACTAACCCATCCAATGTATCACATCCGTTAACACACAACCAGAAGCTCGGACCTTCATCTACTACAGACCCTCGTGATCACAACGATACAAAGTATGGCAGTACTCCCGAACAATCTGCACTAGTACTCGGGACATCGGGGTTATCTCGCCACTACCAGTATTGAAGCAATTACGAACATCCTTCGTTCTGAGATACTAAGAAATCTGAATGATAGCGATGTGCTCAAGCATCCCCTGGAGCTCAACTCCCGGGAGGAAATCAAGTCATACAAGAGGCACTAAGACAGAACTCCGTCACATCAACATCATATAGATTCCAAAAATATCCGCGTGATCCTAATTTTTTTTGAGTGAGAAGAGGAGTAGAATTAAAATCTTACGTTGAGATTCCTCACCAGAGCATAGAAGAGGAGAAAAAAGAATCCTACTCTCCGATATATAACTAGACTCAAAGCAATTTTTCACTAGACTCGACTCGGCCAAGTTTGATCAATCAAGGGGGCTGCTAGGTCGGTACTGCTCTGATACCAACTTGTCACGCCCAAGATGCGACCCTATGCGTAATTTGGTGTGAGGGCCTCATCAGGGATAGAAGCGCATCTCGTCGTTTCGCAAGAATGGATATCGTTACAAGTACATGTACTGAAAAGAAGAGACATATGGAATTGGCTTACACTCGCCACAAGCTACATAAAAGTCACATCAGCACAATACATAAACATCATGAAGAAGAGTAGGGTCTGACTACGGATGAAAACAAATGAGAAAAGAAGAACGACGTCAATCCTTGCTATCCCAGGCTGTCAGCCTGGAACCCATCCTAGATCGATGATGAAGAAGAAGAAGAAGCAACTCCAAATGAACAATCAACGCGCTCGCGTCAAGTAACCTTTACCTGTACCTGCGACTGGTGTTGTAGTAATGTGTGAGCCACAGGGGACTCAGCAATCTCATTTCCAAAGGTATCAAGACTAGCAAAGCTTAATAGGTGAGACATGGTTAAGTGGTGAGGCTGCAGCAAGCGACTAAGCATTTATTTGGTGGCTAACTTACGAGTACAAGAAATAAGAGGGGGATGAACTAAGCATAGCGGACGTGACTACTGATGATCAAATGAATGATCGTAACACCTACCTACGTCAGACATAACCCCACCGTGTCCTCGATCGGAGAAGGAACTCACGAAAGAGACCGTCATGGTTACGCACTCAGTTGGCAAGTTTTAGTTAAATTAACTTCAAGTTATCTAGAACCAGTGTTAAACAAAGTTTCCATGTTGCCACATAACCGCGTGCACGACTTTCCGAAAGATTTAACCCTGTAGGGGTGCTCCAACTAATCCATCACAAATTACCAAAAGCCGCATAGAAATCCTCGATCACGAAACTCGCGATCTCGTCGGACTCCTTGGTGGAAAACCTCAACTTTGAGATTACCCAAAGCATCACCGGAATCCCGATGCACAAGATATCTCGTCAAAGGTAAAACTAATCCAGCAAGGCCTCCCGACGTGTCGATGATCCTGATAGGAGCCGTGTATCTTGTTCTCAGGACACGACTGATAAGCGAAGCGTATGTTGGCTTGATAGACATATCCTGAGTTGCCCCGGTTTGGCCCCTCACGGTGCTCTATTTTGGACCAGCACTGGCCCTCCCTGTATTATGTAAATTACTCCTCGGGTTCATGACGCCCTATGCTTTTAGTATTAACAAAATTATGTTGGGCAAATGTAGTACCAATGTTGGGACTTTCCAGACCAGCTTTAATCTAAAACGAATTATCAAGGGGGTCCCCATACCAACGCCGACCGTGTTAGGAGCGCTCAATTATGGAACATAACACCGGTATCCGAAACTAAGGGGGCAAAGGTGGAACAAAACACCAGGCTAGAAAGGTCGAGCCTTCCACCTTTTACCAAGTGTATAGGTGCATTAATTAAATAGCATTTAATAGGGTGATATAACAAGGAACCCACGTAATCACATGGAAGCACCTGCACCTGCAACTAGCAACGCTAACACATGGTAAAGCAAGCGGTAACATAGCCAATCAGTGGTTTGCTAGGTGGTGAACAGGTTAAGGTTTTCATGGCATTGTTGAGAGGCTGATATTTAACATGTGGTAGGCAACGAGACATAACGGCAGAAACGATAATACTAGCATGGCAATGATAGTAATGGTATCTGGGGAAATGGTCATCTTGCCTGAGATCCCGCTTGGATGAAAAATGACTCCGTGAAGCAGACGAACCGATGTAGTCGAACGGGTCCTCACATCCGACACGCTTGCGGAACTCTATCGAGACGGAGGAAACCGGAAACAAGCATCAACACACGATATACACCACACGATGCACATCACATATGATGCATGAGCAGCTCAATACATGCAGTTGATACGTCTCCAACGTATCTATAATTTTTGATGGTTTCATGCTATTATCTTGTCAAACTTTGGATGCTTTGTATGCCTTTTATATCTTTTTTGGGACTAACTTATTAACTCAGTGCCAAGTGCCAGTTCCTGTTTTTTCCATGTTTTTGACCCCTTTCAGAGGAGGATTTTAAACGGAGTCCAAACAGAATGAAACTTCCAAAAAGATTTTTTCTGAAACAGAAGAAGATCGGGAAGCCTGAGAATCAGGGCAAGGGGCCAGCAGGGACCCCACAAGCCCCCTAGCCACAGCGAGGGGGTTCGCGCCTCCCAGGCTTGTGGGCTCCCCGGGCCACCTCTGCCCTAGGTCTTTCGCCTATAAATTCCTTAAAATCCCAGAAAAAATCAGGAGATCATCGAAAGTACTTTTCCGCCGCCGCAAGCTTCTGTCTCCGCAAGATCCCATCTGGGGCACTGATAACCCACAAGTATAGGGGATTGCAACAGTTTTCGAGGGTAGCGTATTCAACCCAAACTTGTTGGTTCGCCAAAAGGGAAGTGAAAGAATATTCTCAATTATTAGCATCTGAGTTTGTCAAATTCAACCACCCCTGAAAGATTAGTGTCTGCAAGCAAAGTATCAGTAGCAAAGTAGTATGATAGCAACGGTGCCAGAAACGATCTCTTGACAGCAGACTATTCCTAACTGTTGTATCAATGGCGCCAGTAGGTTGCATGTGGGCGAGTAACTATTCTTCCCCGACAACAATGTCGGAAAAGATCTTGCAACAAGTAACAGCGAAGTAGCAAGGAACATCAGTAGCAGCAGCATCAGAGTAACAGGAGTAGCAACAATAGTAGCAAAGTGGCCCAATCCCTTTTGTAGCAAGGGACAAGCCTAAACAAAATAACGTAGCAAGGACCAGTAGTAAAAGACTCGTAGGCAGTGGATCGGTGATGGATGAGTATGACGGATGTGATTCATCATGTAACAGTTATAACACGGAGAGATATGTAACTAGCTCCCGTTCGTCAATCATGTAGGCATGTATTTCGTATGTAGTCATACGTGCTTAGGGAAAAGAACTTGTATGGCATCTATTGTCCATCCCTCCCGTGGCAGCAGGGTCCTAATGGAAACTACGGGATATTAAGGTTCTCCTTTTAATAAAGAACCGGACCAACGCATTAACACTTGGTGAATATATGAACTCCTCATACTATGGTCATCTCCGGGAGTGGTTCCGGCTATTGTCACTCCGGGGTTGCCGGGTCATAACACATATTAGGTGACTACAACTTGCAAGATAGGATCTAAAACACACATATATTGGCGACAACATAATAGGTTCAAATCTGAAATCATGGTACTCGGGCCCTAGTGACAAGCATTAAGCATAGCCAAATAGTAGCAACATCAATCTAGAACATAGTGGATAATAGGGATCAATCCCCGTCAAAACCTAACTTGATTACATGATAGATCTCATCCAACTCATAACCGTCCAGCAAGCCTACGATGAGATTACTCACGAACGATGAAGAGCATCATGGAATTGTCAATGGAGGAAGGTTGATGATGACGATGGCGGCGATTTCCCCTCTCTGGAGCCCAAAACGGACTCCAGATCTGCCCTCCACATGAAGAACAGGAGGTGGCGGCGCCTTCGTATCATAAAAAGCGATGAAACCTTCTCTCTAATTTTTATCCGGGCAAGATGGAAGATATAGAGCTGAGTTTGGAGGCGGTGGTGCCACGTGGGCCCCACAAGCCCTCACGACGCGGCTAGGGGGGTGGCCGCGGCCTGTGGGCTTGTGGCCCACTGGCACGACTCCTCCGGTGGATCTTTGCGCAGGTATTTTTCTTTTATTCCAAAAAAATTCTCCGTAAATTTTTAGGACATTCTAAGAACTTTTATTTCTGCACAAAAACAACACCATGGCAATTCTGCTGAAAACAGCGTTAGTCCGGGTTAGTTCCATTCAAATCATGCAAATTAGAGTCCACAACAAGGGCAAAAGAGTTCAGAAAAGTAGATACAACGGAGACGTATCAACTCCCCCAAGCTTAAAGCCTTGCTTGTCCTCAAGCAATTCAGTTGACAAACTGAAAGAGACAAAACAAAAACTTTGACGAACTATGTTTGATCTTGTTGTTGCAACTATGTCTAACTCATAACCAGAATTTCAGCAAGATCACAAGCAAACCACATAAGCAAATGACATCTAGGTCTCACGGTAAACTCATATCAATGGCATAATCAACTAGTGAGGAAATAATAATAAGCCTCAAGTGTCAACACTTCAATCAAAACAACATGAAGCGGTATGAATAGATGGTATCTCGCTAGCTCTTTCTGAGACCGCAAAACATAAATGCAGAGCACCTTCGAAGACCAAGGGCTGACTAAAATTGTAATTCATGGCAAAGAAGATCCAGTCACAGTCATACTCAACATAGTCAAAAGCAAAGCATAAAAATGACAGAGGTGCTCTCTAATTGGTGCTTTTGTAAGAGGAGGATGACTCAACAGGAACATAAATAGACAGGCCCTTCTCAGAGGGAAGCATTGATTTGCAGAGGTGCCAGAGCTCAAGCTTTTAAAACAGAGATAATACTTTTGGGTGGCATGCTTTCATTGTCAACGCAATGACTAAGAGTTCTCAACATCTTCCATGCTACACATGCTATAGGCGGTTCCCAAACAGAAAAGTAAAGTTTTGACTCCCCCACCACCAATCAATCACACTCCACGGCTAGCCGAATCCTCGGGTACCGTCCATACCAACATCAATCCTGGGGGAGTTTTGTTTGCAATTATCTTTTCGATTTGAGTATGGAACTGGGAATTCCAATTACCGGCCCCTTTCTCGTGAATGATAGTGAATAAACACATATCGAGGATAACACGCCTATCATGGAAGATACGAATAACCCCCTGTCACCACATGAGCGGTTCAGGCATGCAAAATAGATTATTTCTTGAAGGTTTAGAGAGTGACACATGCAAATTTACTTGGAACGGCAGGTAGATACCGCACATAGGTAGGTATGGTGGACTCATATGGCACAACTTTGGGTTTATGAAGGTGGATAAACAAGCAGTATTCCCGCTTAGTACAAGTGAAGGCTAGCAAAAGACTGGGAAGCGACCAACTAGAGAGCAACAACGGTCATCAAAATGCATTGAAATTAACTAACATTGAGTGCAAGCATGAGTAGGACATAAATCACCATGAACATGAACATCATAGAGGCTATGTTGATTTTGTTTCAACTACATGCATGAACATGCACCAAGTCAAGCCACTTGAAACATTCAAAGGAGGATACCATCCTATCATACTACATCATAGTCATCTCAACATTCATGGTGGCAACCAAGACAAACCATTATAAGCTCCTAGCTAAGTAAGCATGGCATAAGAAACTATGATCTCTAAGTTTTCATTGCAAACATGTTTCTCTCACAACAAAGCTGAATCAGGCATGATGAGCTAGTCATATTTACAAAAACAAAATAGATCGAGTTCATACCAGCTTTTCCAGGCTCAGTCACTTCATCATATATCATCATTATTGCCTTTCACTTGCACAACCGAATGATGTGAACAATAATAAGCGTGCTCGTGCATTGGACTAAAGCTGGAATTTGCAGGCAAACACAAAGGAGAAGAGAAAGTAATATGGCTCTTGATAGCTAAACAGGTATGCATGCGAGAGCCACTAAACATTGTAACCAATATCTTCTACCTTGACCTAAAGAAAAAGAAAACTATCTACACGGGAAAGTTTCCAACAAGCAAAAGAAGAAAAAGAAAATCATTTTGTTTTTTCTCAAACTAGAAAGACACACGAAAAGAAAACGAGAAAAAGAAAAATAAACTAGCATGGATGATACAGTGGCAAAGTGTGAACACCGGCTAACAAAGTGAAAGCATAAGCATGAATGTAAAGTCGGTGAGAAACACGTACTCCCCAAGCTTAGGCTTTTGGCCTAAGTTGGTCTACTCCCCAGGATGGTCCTGGCGAAACCCAAAATCATAATGGGGTTATAAGGGAGCGCTCCAGCCACTGCCTGAATAGCTGCCTCACGGAGACGAGCAACCTTTGCCTCCCTCTCATACTCTTCTGCCTCTCCTCTAGTTATGTAATATCTTCGTTTTACCTGAAAGTCAAAGAAGGCATGAGCAGGAAGGGTAATATGGGAAACACGCTGCCGGTTAAATATCAAACTATATAGGACGGATTCATCATCCCTCTCAAGGAACTGGTAGCGTGTCAAAGCGACGTGGTCAAGGAAAGATGTATGGAGCGGGGATCTCCTTCGCGGATGGGTACTCCAAGAAAATTTGCTATGCGAGTGGCATAGATCCCACCAAAGAAATCCCCTTCATTAGCATTCTTATTCAGCCTCCTCGCTATTATAGCTCTCATGTTGAATCTTTTGTCACCCGTCACTGCGCTCTTAAGGATACTGAGGTCGGGTGCGCAGAGGTGACAATGCTCAATCTTGCCATTAATGCATCTGCCTATGAAGATGGCAAAGTAATGCAAGGCAGGAAAATGAATACTCCCCATGGTAGCTTGCGTAATGTCTCTAGTTTCTCCAACAGTAATACCAGAGAAAAAAATCTCTAACCGAAGATTTAGGAAGATCACTGAGGCTACCCCAACTAGGTATTTTGCATATTCTATTGAAATCCTCTAAATCCTTGGTATACAATTTATCATAGAGATCAAACAGTACCGATGTCTCACGGCCAGCTGAAAATTTGAATCTACGAACAAAAGAGGCAGTGAGAGCAACATACTGTTCACATTTATCGGAGATGAATTCTTCGAGTCCGACGTTGTGAACAAGTGCATCAAACTCATCTTTGAAACCTGCCTCAATTATAAGTTCATCAGAAGGCCATTCACATGGTTGTACCTGCGCGTCCCTAGGTTGGTAAGGATCAAGCTCCCGAATCGCAAGACGGGGACCTCTCTTGCTTGAGGAACCACCATGAAAGTTTCTCCTAAACATCTTCCTTTTCTGAAATTTTCAGTGACCCAAAGGAAAAGTGAAGAAGGCTCAACTAAACTAGTAGCAACTACTCCCACAAATGCCTAGAGGCCATATTACGCATCAAAACTACTTGGGACCAGTTAAAATCAGCATGCAAAGCTCAAGAACATGGTCACCAAGGTAGCCAAAATACGCGGAGTATAAGGCACTAGAGTAAAAACTAATTGGACCAATGGAGGAGTCACTTGCCAAGGAGTCATTTGCCCAAAACTGTTCGGAGAACGGTGATTTGAGCAAAGAGATCGAAAATCCCAGCAAGAGGAGCAAGAACACGGGTTTGAGCTGCGAAACGATTTTTTCTAGAGGTAGGAGAAGCGGATGAGAACAAGAATGAGTGGAGGGGGTGCCTGTGGGCCCCACAAGCCTGGGTGGCATGACCAGGGGGGTGCCCGCGCCCCTAGGGCTTGTGGCCCACCGGTGCAGCCCCCACACAAGCTCTTCGTCTCAGAATTTTTCAAAAATTCCAAAAAAAAATCATACTTGTTTTCAGGACGTTCGGAGAACTTTTCTTTTTGGGGTACTTTTCTATCGGACGCTAAAACAGAAAATAGGGAAAACTAAACTCAATCTGTCATTTTTCTTCTAAGCAAGCGAAGGTGAAAGCTTGGAACAGAGGTTTGTGACTCCTCGATTCATCCATCTCATGGTCATCGAAAGGAATCCGTCAATGGGGTTGATCAAGTCTCCTCAACAAGCCTTTTGAATCGCAAAAGAGAACGGAGAATTTTAGAATAGTCAGTAGATCACCTCAATGGGGATGTGTATCTCCCCAACTAGCAAATCATACTTCATCTTGACACGAGGAATAGGGCATTCAAAGCTCCCAATAAGAATCGATGAAGTTTTTTCGATAGTATTGATGCAATGTACTCGATATTGTTTCTTCGAACAGTGCACTGTATGCTCATTACCGTTGACATGGAAAGTGACATTGCCTTTGTTGCAATCTATAACAGCCCCCGCAGTGTTTAAAAAGGGTCTTCCGAGGATGACAGCCATGGGATCGTCCTCAGGAATATCCAAGATAACAAAGTCTGTTAAGATAGTGGTGTTAGCAACCACAACAGGCACATCCTCGCAAATGCCGATAGGGAAAGCAGTTAATTTTTCGGCCATTTGCAGAGAGATTTTAGTGGGTGTCAACTTATCCAGTTCAAGTCTACGATAAAGAGAGAGAGGCATAACACTAACACTGGCTCCAAGGTCGCATAACGCAGTTCTAACGTAGTTGCCTTTAATGGAGCAAGGTATAGTGGGCACACTGGGATCACCTAGTTTCTTCGGAGTTCCACCCTTGAAAGTGTAATTGGCAAGCATGGCGGAGATCTCAAGATCAGGTATCCTCCTCTTATTAGTCACAATATCCTTCATGTACTTAGCATACAGAGACATTTTGAGCATATCCATCAAACGCATTTGCAGAAAGACAGGTCTGATCATCTCAACGAATCGCTCAAAATCCTCATCATCCTTTTTCTTGGATGGTTTGGGAGGAAAGGGCATGGGTTTCTGAACCCATGGTTCCCTTTCTTTACCATTCTTTCTAGCAGTGAAGTCATTCTTATCGTATCTTCTATTCTTAGGCTGTGGGTTATCAAGATAAGGTTCAATCTCCACATCCTTATCATTGCTAGGTTGAGCATCATCATGAACATCACTATTGATATTATCATTAGGCTCATGTTCATCACCAGATTGTGTTTCAACATCAAAGACAGAGGTATCGTTTGGACTCTCAGGTGTAGCAGCAACAGGGTTGCTAGCGTGCAGGTTCCTATCATCTTTCTTTTTCTTTCTAGGATGACTAGGTGCATCAGTGCCGACTCCTTGAGAATCTTGTTCAATTCTCTTTGGATGACCCTCAGGATACAAAGGTTCATGGGTCATTCTACCGCCTCTAGTGACGACTCTAACGGAATTGTCATTCAACTCATTGAGCAAGTCATTTTGAGCTTTAAGTACTTGTTCTACCTGAGTAGTAACCATAGAGGCATGTTTACTCAGAAGCATAAGATCATTGACATTTCTGTCCACGCAAGCACTTAAATGACTAAGCATACGAGCATTCTGTTCCAATTGTCTGCTAACATAATCATTGAAACTCTGTTGTTTGGCAACAAAGTTATCAAATTCATCCATGCATAAGCTAGCAGGTTTATCAAAAGGAATATCACTCTCATCAAACCTACGCAGAGAATTTACTTCTACTACCTATATCAGGTTATCGAGACCATGGATCTCTTCGGTAGGTGGTATATTTTTGACATCTTCAGATTTAATGCCTTTCTCTCACATAGATTTCTTGGCTTCTTGCATATCTTCAGGACTGAGGAATAGAATACCTCTTTTCTTCGGAGTTGGCTTAGGAGGTAGTTCGGGAATAGTCCAAGCATTCTCATTGCACAAGATGTTATTCAACAGAATCTCGGCTTGCTATACAGTTTGTTCCCTAAAAAAACTACTGGCACAACTATCTAGGTGGTCTTTGGAAGCATCGGTAAGTCCATTATGGAAGATATCAAGTATTTCATTCTTCTCAAGAGGGTGATCAGGCAAAGCATTCAGTAGTTGGATGAGCCTCCCCCAAGCTTGTGGGAGACTCTCTTCTTCATCTTGAGCAAAGTTGTATATTTCCTGCAAGGCAGCTTGCTTCTTATGGATAGGGAAATATTTTTCAGAGAAGTAGTAGACCATATCCTGGGGGCTACTCACACAACCAGGAGCAAGAGAAGTGAACCAAGTCTTAGCATCATCCTTTAGCGAGAAAGGAAACAACTTGAGGATATAGTAGTGGCGGATCTTTTCCTCACTAGTGAATAGGGTGGCTATATCGTGCAGTTTGGTAAGATGGGCTACAACCGTTTTAGACTCATAACCGTGAAAAGGATCAGAATCGACCAGAGTGATTAACTCAGGGTCGATAGAGAATTCATAATCCTTATCGGTCACAAAGATAGGCGAAGTGGCAAACTTTGGGTCGTATTTCATTCTAGCGTTCAGAGATTTTTCTTTCCACTTGCGTAGTAGTTTCTCAACATCATAGCTATCCTTACACGCAAGAAAATCCTCAGCTATCTCTCCCTCCATAACATAGCGCCTATCAGGCATAACAGGCAATTCAAGCATAGTAGCAGGTTCTACTTCAATAGTATTAGCAGTTTCAGAAGTATCATCACATCTAGTAGCAACTCTAGCAATTTGTGCATCAAGGAATGCACCTAGTGGCAAAGCAGTATCAAGCATAGAATCATCAGACATAGTATCAAGCATAGCATCATCAGGCATAGTAACAAGCATAACATCATCAGGCATAGTATCAAGCATAGCATCATCATAAGCATCATGGGCAGCAGAAGTAGCATCATCAAGCACAGGCGACATATCAAGATTTCTAGCAGGAGGCGAAGTCACAAACTTACTCATAACTGAAGGTGAATCAAGTGCAAAGCTAGATGGCAGTTCCTTACCTGTCCTCGTAGTGGAAGGCAAGATTCTAGTTCTTCGATCTTTCGGATTCCTCATAGTGACCAGAAGATGTAAATCCCAAGTGACTCAGAGAATATAGATATGCCTCCCCGGCAACGGCGCCAGAAAAAGGTCTTGATAAACCACAAGTATAGGGGATTGCAATAGTTTTCGAGGGTAGAGTATTCAACCCAAATTTGTTGGTTCGCCAAAAGGGAAGTGAAAGAATATTCTCAAGTATTAGCATCTGAGTTTGTCAGATTCAACCACACCTGAAAGATTAGTGTTTGCAAGCAAAGTATTAGTAGCAAAGTAGTATGATAGCAACGGTGCCAGAAACGATCTGTTGACGGCAGACTATTCCTAACTGTTGTATCAATGTCGCCAGTAGGTTGCACGTGGGTGAGTAACTATTCTTTCCCGACAACAGTGTCGGAAAAGATCTTGCAACAAGTAACAACGAAGTAGGAAGGAACATCAGCAGTAGCAGCAGCAGAGTAACAACAGTAGCAAGAGTAGTAGCAAAGTGGCCCAATCCCTTTTGTAGCAAGGGATAAACCTAAACAAAGTAATGTAGCAAGGACCAGTAGTAAAAGACTCGTAGGAAGTGGATCGGTGATGGATGAGTATGACGGATGTGATTCATCATGTAACAGCTATAACACGGAGAGATATGTAACTAGCTCCCGTTCGTCAATCTAATGTAGGCATGTATTCCGTAAGTAGTCATACGTGCTTAGGGAAAAGAACTTGCATGACATCTATTGTCCATCCCTCCCGTGGCAGCGGGGTCCTAATGGAAACTACGAGATATTAAGGTTCTCCTTTTAATAAAGAACCGGACCAACGCATTAACACTTGGTGAATACATGAACTCCTCATACTATGGTCATCTCTAGGAGTGGTTCCGGCTATTGTCACTCCGGGGTTGCCGGGTCATAACACATAGTAGGTGACTGCAACTGCAACAGAAGATCTTCCAATGGCGCCAGAAATAGTTGTGTCGACGGTACCAGGAATCCTTTAGCTGCGGCTACGACTTAAGGGACTTCCTAGGCAAGTATGCAAAGGATTTCCCCCGTGGCCTTGGAGCCTTGCGTTGGTGTTCTCTCGAAGCGGAAAGGGTGATGTAGCGTAGCGGTGGTAAGTACTTCCCTCAGTTTGAGAACCAAGGGATCAATCCAGTGGAGGAGTATCTCAAGATCCTACACAAACACAAAAACTTGCTCCCAACGCTATGAAGGGGTTGTCAATCCCTTATAGATTGTTTGCCAACTGAGAACTGAAAGAAACAAAGTAACAAAGCAAAGTAAAAGCGGAGGTGTAAACGATGGATGTGAATAGACCCGGGGGCCATAGTGTTTACTAGTGGCTTCTCTCATGAAAGCAAGTAGATGGTGGGTGAACAAATTATTGTCGAGCAATTGATAGAACCGCGCAAAGTCGTGACGATATCTATGCAATGATTGTTTCTATAGGCATCACGTCCGAAACAAGTAGACCGATACTTTCTGCATCTACTACTATTACTCCACACGTCGACCGCTATCCAGCATGCATCTAGTGTATTAAGTCCATAAGAACAGAGTAACGCCTTAAGCAAGATGACATGATGTAGAGGGATAATGTCAAACCAATGATAAAAACCCCATCTTTTTACCCTTGATGGCAACTACTTGATATGTGCCTTGCTGCCCCTACTGTCACTGGGAAAGGTCACCACATGGTAGAACCCAAAACCAAGCACTTCTCCCATTGCAAGAATCATAGATCTAGTTGGCCAAACAAAACCCAAGACTCGGAGAGACTTACAAGGATATCAAATCATGCATATAAGAAGTCAGCAAAGACTCAAATATATATCCGACATAATATGATCACAAATCCACAATTCATCAGATCTCAACAAACACACCGCCAAACAAGATTACATCGGATAGATCTGCATGAAGATCATGGAGAACTTTGTATTGAAGATCCAAGAGAGAGAAGAAGCCATCTAGCTACTAACTACGGACCCGTAGGTCTGAAGTGAACTACTCACGAGTCATTGGAGGGGCGATGATGATGATGAAGAAGCCCTCCAACTCCAAAGCCCCCTCCGGCAGGGCGCCGGGAAGGGTCTCCAGATAAGATCTCGCGGAAATGGAAGCTTGCGGCGGTGGAAAAGTATTTTCGAGGCTCCCCTGATTTTTTGCGGAATATTTGGGAATTTATAGGCCAAAGACCTAGGTCAGGGGGCCGCCAGGGAGGCCACAAGCCTGCCCACCGCCGCCTCCCCCCTGGTGGTGGAGCGGGGGCTTGTGGGCTCCCTGGATCCCACCTGGCTTGGCCCAAAAGCCCCTGGTCTTCTTTCGTTCGGGAAAAAAATCATTTCGGGGTTTTTCTTCCGTTTGGACTCCGTTCCAAAATCAGATCTGAAAAGAGTCAAAAACACGGAAAAACAAGAACTAACACTTGGCACTGAATTAATAAGTTAGTCCCAAAAAAGATATAAAAGGTACATAAAACAACCAAAGAAGACAAGATAACAGCGTGAAACCATCAAAAATTATAGATACGTTTGAGACGTATCAGTGACTACAACTTGCAAGATAGGATCTAAAACACACATATATTGGCGACAACATAATAGGTTCAGATCTGAAATCATGGCACTCGGGCCCTAGTGACAAGCATTAAGCATAGCCAAGTAGTAGCAACATCAATCTAGAACATAGTGGATACTAGGGATCAATCCCCGTCAAAAACTATCTCGATTACATGATAGATATCATCCAACTCATCACTGTCCAGCAAGCCTACGATGAGATTACTCATGAACGATGAAGAGCATCATAGAATTGTCGATGGAGGAAGGTTGATGATGACGATGGCGACGATTTCCCCTCTCCGGAGCCCAAAACGGACTCCGGATCTGCCCTCCAGATAAAGAACAGGAGGTGGCGGTGCCTCCGTATCATAAAACGTGATGAAACCTTCTCTCTGATTTTTTTCCGAGCGAGACGGAAGATATAGAGCTGAGTTTGGAGGCGGTGGTGCCACGTGGGCCCCACAAGCCCTCACGGCGCGACCAGGGGGGTGGCCGCGGCCTGTGGGCTTGTCGCCCACTAGCACGCCTCCTCCGGTGGATCTTTGCGCAAGTATTTTTATTTTATTCCAGAAAAATTCTTCGTAAATTTTCAGGACATTCCGAGAACTTCTATTTCTGCACAAAAACAACACCATGGCAATTCTGCTGAAAACAACGTTAGTCCAGGTTAGTTCCATTCAAATCATGCAAATTAGAGTCCAAAACAAGGGCAAAAGAGTTCGGAAAAGTAGATACAACGGAGACGTATCAGGCACGTTCTGGTGCCCTGCCGGAGGGGGGATTCAGATACGGAGGGCTTCTTCATCAATACCGTGACCTCTCCGATGATGCGTGAGTAGTTCACCACAGACCTACGGGTCCATAGCTAGTAGCTAGATGGCTTCTTCTCTCTCTTGGATCTTCAATACAAAGTTCTCCATGATCTTCATGGAGATCTATCCGATGTAATCTTCTTTCGCAGTGTGTTTGTCGAGATCCGACGAATTGTGGATTTATGATCAGATTATCTATGAATCTTATTTGAGTTTCTTCTGATATCTTATATGCGTGATTTCATATCCTTGTAATTCTCTTCGAGTTGTGGGTTTTGTTTTGCCAGCTTGATCAATGATTCTTGCAATGGGGGAAGTGCTTGGTTTTGGGTTCATACCGTGCGGTGACCTCACCCAGTGACAGAAGGGGTAGCGAGGCACACATCATGTTGTTGCCATCAAGGGTAAAAAGATGGGGTTTTCATCATTGGTTTGAGTTTATCTCTCTACATCATGTCATCTTGCTTAAGGCGTTACTCTGTTCGTCATGAACTCAATACACTAGATGCATGCTGGATAGCGGTCGATGTGTGGAGTAATAGTAGTAGATGCAGAAAGTATCGGTCTACTTGTCTCGGACGTGATGCCTATATGTATGATCATTGCCTTAGATATCGTCATGACTTTGCGCGGTTCTATCAATTGCTCAACAGTAATTTGTTCACCCACCATAATATTTGCTATTTTGAGAGAAGCCTCTAGTGAACACTATGGCCCCCGGGTCTAGTCAAGACCATATTTTCAGCCTTACTCTTTTTCTTCGTTGCACTTTCCGCCTTCAGATCTCACTTTAAAATCAATCTTGAAGGGATTGACAACCCCTTTATAGCGTTGGGTGCAAGCTCTTTTGTGTTTGTGCAGGTACTCTGGACTTGACAAGATTCTCCTACTGGATTGATACCTTGGTTCTCAAACTGAGGGAAATACTGACTGCTCCTGTGCTGCATCACCCTTTCCTCTTCAAGGGAAAATCCAACGCAAGCAAGTCTCCGTCAACGTGTCAATTTATCGCGCTGTTGTTTGAGAAGTAGCAGAAGGATTTCTGGCGCCGTTGCCAGGGAGGATCAAGTCAAGAACTCATCCAAGTAAGTGTCGCAAACTCATCTCTTGCATTTACTTTTTTGCCTCTCGTTTTCCTCTTCCCCACTTCTGAAAAACAAAAATTTACAAAAAAATATTTGCCTTTTTCGTTTGCCTTTTTTGTTTGCCTTTTAGTTCGCCCTTTTCTCTTGCTTGCTCTTTGTTCGCTTGTGTGCTTGCTTGCTTGCCGAAGTCACCATGACTAAAAACACCAAACTTTATGACTTCTTTAATACTAATAATAATGACTTTATTAGCACTCTGATTGCTCCCGCCACTAGTGCGGAGTCATACAAAATCAATGCCGCTTTGCTGAATCTTGTTATGAAAGAGCAATTTTACGGCCTTCCTAGTGAAGATTCCGCATCCCATATTAATACCTTCATAGAGCTTTTTGATATGCAAAACAAGAAAGATGTGGATAATGATGTGATTAAATTGAAGCCTTTTCCTTTCTCATTGCAAGATCGAGCAACAACTTGGTTTTCTTCTTTGCCCAAAAATAGTATCGATTCTTGGGATAAGTGCAAAGATGCTTATATATCCAAGTATTTTCCGCCGGCTAAGATTATCTCTCTCCGTAATGATATCAAGAATTTTAAGAAACTTGATCATGAACATGTTGCACAATCTTGGGAGAGAATGAAATTGATGATTAGAAATTGTCCCCCTCATGGCTTGAGTCTTTGGATGATTATACAAATCTTCTACGCTGGCTTGAATTTCGCTTCTAGAAACATCTTGGACTCCGCCTCAGGTGGAATGTTCATGGAAATCACGTTAGTAGAAGCCACGAAACTCCTAGACAATATGATGACGAACTACTCCGAGTGGCACATTGAAAGGTCACCTACTAGTAAGAAGGTACACGCTATAGAAGAAATTAACTCGTTGAGTGCTAAGATGGATGAGTTAATGAATTTGGTTGCTAGTAAAAGTGCTCCTTCAGATCCTAATGATATGCCCTTGTCTTCCTTGATCGAGAGTAGCAATGCTAGCTTGGACGTTAATTTTGTTGGTAGGAATAATTTTGGCAACAAGAATGCTTTTAGAGGAAACTATGTTCCTAGGCCTTTTCCTAGTAACTCCTCTAACAACTTTGGCAACTCATGGAAATTACAATAGATTACCCTCTGATCTAGAGAGTAATATCAAAGAGTTTATCAACTCACAAAAGGTTTTCAATGCGTCCATAGAGGAAAAACTACTCAAAATTGACGATTTGGCTAAGAGCGTTGATAGAATGTCTAGTGATATTGATGCTTTGAAAGTTAGATGTGCTCCTCCCAAGATCAATATGGATGAAACTTTGAAAGCTATGCGTGTTTCCATGAGTGAGAGCAAAGAAAGAACCGCCCACATTCGTGCTAGAAATGAATGGCTTAAAAAGGCGTGTTCTTGTGATAAGAATTACAAAGATCTTAAAGTGCTTGGTGTGAGTCCCATTGAATCTTTGTTTTCTTGTGTAAAACCTAATGATGATGGGGCTGGATATGAATCCACCTTGGTTGAAAAACGCCCCAATGATTCAGAGTCCATCTATCTTGATGCTAAAAGCATTGAAAGTGGAGTAGAAGATATTAAAACTTTGAGTAGTAATGAAATTACTACTTTGGATTTCAAGGAATTCAATTATGATAGTTGCTCCTTGATTGAATGCATTTCTTTGATGTAATCCATGCTACCTTTACCGATCATATCGTCGAAGCTATGATAAAATCTCTTGAAGAGAAACTTAAATTGGAAGTCTCTATCCCTAGAAATCTTCATGATGAGTGGGAACCTACTATCAAAATCAAAATCAAAAACTATGAATGCAATGCTTTGTGTGATTTGGGTGCTAGTGTTTCCGCGATTCCAAAGTCTTTATGTGATGTTCTGGGTTTTAATGAGATTGAAGAGTATTCTCTTAATTTGCATCTTGCGGATTCTACTGTCAAGAAACCCATGGGAAGGATCAATGATGTTCTTATTATTGCAAATAGGAACTATGTACCCGTGGATTTCATTGTGCTTGACATTGATTGCAATCCTACATGCCCTATTATTCTTGGTAGACCTTTCCTAAGGACTATCGGTGCTATCATCGATATGAAGGAAGGGAATATTAGATTTCGATTTCCTTTAAATAAGGGCATGGAGCATTTTCCTAGAAAGAAAATAAGATTGCCTTATGAATCCATGATGAGGGCTACTTATAGTTTGAGCACCAAAGACGACGGTAGGTGATTCTATCGCCTTATGCCTTGCTAAGGGCGTTAAACAATAGCGCTTGTTGGGAGGCAACCCAATGAATTTATTTATTTTTCTTTCTATTTTGTTGCATCCACACCATCATAATTCTGTTATGATTGTGTCTTTTGTGTTTCTTTTTGTGTTTGAGCCAAGCAAAACCTTTATGACTAGTCTTGGTGATGGTTGTTTGATCCTGCTGGAAAAAGACAAAAAAAAATCGCTCACGAGATGGTTTTTCATTTTTATTCACAAAGAGCTTTTGAGTTGATTCTTTTTGCTACTGGTTGATATGCCTTTTGCCTAGACAGTCGTAATTTTCAGAATTTTTGAGGTACCAGAAGTATACGAAGTATACAGATTGCTACAGACTGGTGTGTTTTTGACATATTCTGTTTTTGTTGAGTTGGTTGCTTGTTTTGATGAAACTATGGATAGTATCGGGGGGGGGGGGGGTACTAGCCATGGAAAAGTGAGAATACAGTAATCTAACACCAATATAAATAGGAATCAAGATTGCTACAGTGCCTAAAGAGGTGGTAGTTTGTTTTCTTGTGCTAATGTTATCACGAGTTTCTGTTTAAGTTTTGTGTTGTGAAGTTTTCAAGTTTTGGGTGATGTTCTCATGTACAAAGAGATAAGGAGTGGAAAGAGCTCAAGCTTGGGGATGCCCAAGGCATTCCAAGCCAAATTCAAGGACACCAAAAAGCCTAAGCTTGGGGATGCCCCGTGTCGTGGTTTAGTCACGGCAGATGTCCTAGTCCAAGGACTTAATGATGGAGCCATCGCACCTTGGTCACGACTCAAAGGGGTTAAACGGGAGTGGGACTCAAATTTACCCAGGTTCGGCCCCTCGTGAGGAGGTAAAAGCCTACGTCCTGCTGTGTTGTATTGATGTTGTTTCGATTACAAGGAGGGCGTAACTCGCGTGACCTAGCTCTCGATGATTTCTAACCTGCCCTATCCTCCCCGGGGACTTGCCTTTATATACAGGTCAAGGCCTTAGGGTTTACAAGAGTCCCAACCACGATACAGATCGTGGTTTCCTTTATCGCTAAGTCGTCGTGCTTTCCAAGACTGAAAAACCTCCTCGATGGCCTATCCTCTGTGTAGATCTTGAACCGCCATCCGGCTCCTGGGCCCTCTGGGCCAAGGCTTGCATCGCCAAAGGATGAGTCGCCCACTTGGTGACCCGACCCAACTAGGGCAGGTCACGTCGCAGATAATATCCCCAACATTAGGCCCCAGATTGACTTGAACCTATTCACACCAATAAACTCTTACCTAGTTTAGGGGCGACTCATTCCGCTCCTTTCATGCATCATACGCTTAATTCGCCATCCTTCAAAGAAATATTCAAGTCACCAAACCATTTCTTGATGACATCATCTTATCCCTTTATTCCCAGAAAAATGATGACACAATCCCCAACGGACCTCGCGGCACAGATATCCCGAAAATCTTGGCACTATTATTGCCAATCTTTAACTTGTCTTTTCGGTTCCCGCGCGAGGTGCCTCCATTCCAATGCCCGTCCCATTAAATAGGATCGGGAAAGGGAGCGAAAAGCATCTCCACCTAGTCACTTCGTCTGCCTCTTCTTCCTCGCGACCGCACCAAGAACTCCGTCGCCGCCCGAGGAACTCCGTCACCGGCCACCGCGTCCGACGCATCTCCGAGCCAACCAAGGACGCAACATTCACCGCGGATCTCCCACGATCGCTTCCAAACGCCATTATCAGGTCAGTCCATCGCCATTATAAATAGATCTTAGCTCCTCGATGTTCTTCGTCTGCTGAATTCTTAGAACACCTCGAACGCCTCCACATATGCTGATTGATTCATAGTAGTAACAGGCACGGTAGCATCGACCGTATCCTCAATAGATTAGCTCCTGTTTGAGGAACCAAAAAGGCTTCGTTCAAATCACCCTCACTGTATTTACCCTAGCCATGGCCTATTTCACCTTATCCAGGCCCTTTTCCGTTCATTTTAACTTGTTCGTAGATCTATATTTCACTGCCTGTTGTGTAGAAACCGGTTTGTAGATCCGCACTTCATCATTTTACCGCACATCTCTAATGCCCTGAGATGTCTTTTCTGAACAATAGGAAATTCCTAAGTCGCCCTTGTACCCAAATCTACTCCCTTATTGGCGAGTTAATAGATTTTCTTAGCCACTCGTCAAGTGTTCGGCGAGTTGAGGGATTCTCTTAGCCACTTCAACAAGTTTTAGGTGGGTTATCTTACCCATGACCTTTTCCTCTATAGTTATGGGTGCCGTTTTCAAGGCCGACTGGCTTCCGACCAAAGTTGACGATGCCTTCCTTGAGGATTGCGTAAAGACATGGAATCTTGATCCGAAGGAAGTCATCGGATGGCGATCCAGACTAGGCGACGAAATTCCAAACCCGAAGGAAGGGGAGATAGTTGTTTTTGCTTAACACCTCGAACGGGGGTTTAAGCCACCAGGATCAAAGTTCCTCAGAGATACTATGGCCTTCATGAACGTCCGCCTCCAAGACTTGGGCCCCAACTCGATCAGCAACATGTGCCAGTTCCAAGTATTCTGTGAAGCTTACGTGCGAATGGAACCATCGGTCCCTTTGTTTTGGTACTTCTTCTATCTGAATTGCCAGACCGAGTTCTCCAACGACCCTAGCTTAGAACTTGGAGGCGTTAACGTTCAACGACGCAGGGATAGATCATTCCCGTCACTCGCCATGCCTAGCCATCCCAAAGGCTGGGGCGAGTCTTGGTTTTACTGCCGGGACACTTCCCCTCCGGGTGAAAACAAACTCCTCGGCTATAGGAAGGAACGTCTGCCCACAAACTTCAAACTTCCAGACAAGCTCACGAAGAGGAGGAGTCAGATTTCATTCCAGTGCTATCCGAGTTACGATCGTTAACAAACAACGGTCTTACTGGAGTTGATCTAATCCGCTGCTGGGTGGAATGGCGCATCCTTCCGTTGAGTCGCCGAGACGGCTTGATGTGCGAGTTTGATGGTACTTTGGACCACCCCCAATGCTACTTCCGCACATCACTCATGGAGGAAGATATTGTGACCATCATCAAGAAGCTAACCGGTGAGCCCTTGGCCAAGTGTAGCCAGATAGGGCTTAAGCCATTTTGCAAGATTAACCCGGCTCCTAAGGTAAATAATTTAACCCGCCCTTGGTTTACTCTTTCCGACTTACTCGGATTCTGACTTGCATAATGACAATACCACCCCAGAAAGGCGACCGATTCTGGTCATGAAGGCCGAAGAGGAATGCCCTGAAGCAAGCCAGACCGCCTCCAAAGAATAAAACCAAGAGTAAAAACAAAACCGCCATCGCCGAATCGTCTGATGTGGATGAATCCCAAGTCGGCGAAGCGTCTTCAGAGGTAAAACTTTATCTTCTTTGTCTTGACGCCCTTTGCTCTAATTTGTGCCTATATCTCTGCATTTCTATGTATAGAATGATGATAACGAAAGCCAGGATGACGCCGTAGAGGTAATTTCTATTTCTTCCGACTCATCTTCTCCTCCGCCTAAGCTGGCCAGGCAAGTTTGTGGGAAAGTTCCCATGTCTCACCCAAATGCTTGTCTGGACCCTAATTTCCTTTTGAAGAAAACGCAACACGCTTCTTTTCAGAAGACTCGAAGCCACTCAGGAGATTTGGTGTCCGGGTTACCAGTAAAACCCCCTACCAAGAAACGGCAAAATGAGGTACCCTCTATCAATTTCCACCTTCGTTTTCTTTTTGGATCACACTTGTAACTCGCTCACATTTTGAGATGTTACTTTTGCAGACTTCTCCCCCTTCGTCGGGCGACTCAATGATGTCGGCACTTCCGCCAATGATTCGTGTACAAGGGTAAGTCCTTATAATACTTATGTCTTTCCTGATGATAATGATGCTTGCTTTAAGCATGACCCTCTTTTCCTTAGAGCGCAAACGAAGAAGAGAAAAACTGGCGGCTCAACTTCCACTCCGTCTCCAGAACTTAAAGAAACCTAGGACTGGCTCGTGTTGACCCGGCAAAAGATATATCTGATGACCGAGTTGACCTTCCAAGTTCTCCCAAGGAAGGCATGGAAGCGCCCAACCCGCTAAATCCGTTGAAGGCGCCTGAAGATCCTGACGCCGTAGTCATTACTGGTACTGGCTTCTCTAAGACGGCTTCGGCAATCTTATCGAAGCATGTATCAACATCGTCCCATCCTTCCACCGGACATGAGATTTCCAAGGCCAAACTTTCTCAATATGAAAAACTTGAGTTTAATGAGCTCTGCTCCGGCTTCGCAAGTCGCGTGGAAACAAGTTATGAAATGGAGAAGAACCTGCTCCATATGATGAAGAATAAACATGAGGTACGCCTCAATGCATACCCTCCTCATTAGCCCCCAAGGGCCGGGTCATCTTTTGAAAGATGAGCCGGGTCTTGATGTAGAAAAACTTTCGACCTGTAACCCCCAAGGGCCGGGTCATCTTTTGAAAGATGAGCCGGGTCTTGATGTAGAAAAATCTTTCAACCTGTAACCCCCAAGGGCCGGGTCATCTTTTGAAAGATGAGCCGGGTCTTAATGTAGAAAAATCTTTCGACCTATAACCCCCAAGGGCCGGGTGATCTTTTGAAAGATGAGCTGGGTCTTGATGTAGAAAACCTGTAATCCCCAAGGGCCGTGTCATCTTTTGAAAGATGAGTCGGGTCTTAATGTAGAAAAACTTTCGACCTGTAACCCCTAAGGGTCGGGTCATCTTTTGAAAGATGAGTCGGGTCTTGATTGTTGTATAATTTTGTCTAAAAAATTATACGTTAGCCCCCAAGTGTAAGGGGTGTTACTTGCAATAATTCTGAGACTTGTCCCTTGATAATATGTTGACAGGAATCTCTGGCACAAGCTGAGTCGACGTTGGGCGACTTAAGGAAAAGTTTAGCCGACCAGCAAGACGGGCGGGCTAAAGCAGAAGAAAAATACCAGGCGATCTTAGCTGATATGGAAAAGCTGAAAGCCGCCAACAAGAAGTCTCAAGATGATCAGGATACCGCGCTAAAGCGAGCGGAAATGGCGGAAGCAAAACTGGGAGCCGTGCAACAAGAGCTGGCCGCTTTAAAGAAACATATCTCCAACATGACACAGACCATCTTTGGTAAGAAGGAATCCCTGGTTTTGTATCTTTTAAAAGAAAATATTAATGTGAAAAAAGTACTAACCATTATTGTCTCTCACGCACGCCCGAGAGCCGCCAACCTTCAGGACGACTGTACCTTGAAGTTAAAGGCGATTTACACACTGACTGAGCAGCTGTACACTGGGAGCGTGCTGACCGTGAAGGCAGTGATGGGCGCCAAGGAACCAATCACATCAATCAAAAAGATGCTTGGCTGCTTATCCACCCTTCCGCCTCAGATAGGTGAGCTAACCCGATCAGCCGCCCGACCAGGGGCGCTGACTACGTTGAGTCGGTGTTTGGCATATACTCCGGAACTGAAACCCGAAGAAGTAGCAGCAGGCTTCCCACAGCTCAAGGACGACGAGTCAGAGTTTACTCAAGATGATTATCTGCGCGTCGTCAGGGAATCACGCTCGGCGGTGACTCAACTAGCAGCAAGCTTGGATTTATCAAAGTACCAAGCCGCTTATGACGACAAGAACAAGAAAGTAAACCCGCCAACCTTTGTGACAACCAGCTTGACTCCTCGTCGGCCCAAAAACCCTTTTGATTTGGAGGCGGATCTCTCGGCATTTTTGAATGAGGAAGACTAATTTGCCGCTCTATCCAAGTGTAATTGGGTACTGGGTGATTTACAACTTGAAGTCGGCCAGAGCTCAGGGCAAGTTGACTTGGAGGCATCAGCAGAATAGATCTTACTGATTTGGCCATCCGAGCCATGTAATAGGTTATTATAGAAAACAATCCCTTGCTTATGCTTGTTGCCGAACTCTTCTGTGATCCTTAAAAAACCTTGTGCCGCCCTTGGGGCGCCTATGATGCTTGACTCGCCGTGTCAGTAAAGATTTTGATCATCAACATGTTGGGCTAACAAAAACATACATCAAACCATCTCAATGAGTAATGGATGATAATAAATAATAACCGACTCAAGGTGTTCTGGCGATTTATATGAAGAAAACCCGGCTCAACAAGATCCGGCGAGTCTTATAAATCTGTGAAACCTTGTGGCAGTGCCAGGAAGGTGAGAGTAAGAATTTCGTCGGCTCGTTCAAGTCGCGACAGGATATAGGACAAGTTAAACAAACTCAAGTGCTACCCAAAGGAGACTTTTTGTATAAAAAAGCTCAAGTATTTAGACCGGCTGATGAGGCACGAGTCATGCTTCGGTGAAGCAGGTTCAATGAACCAATGGTTTCTCTATTTTCCATGTGGGGCGCTAGCCGGTACCATGCATGTTTTAACCAAGGTGAGTTCAGGTCCAAATAGTGGATTGACTCGCCAAGAGTTCATGGGTCCATATGGCGATTTGGCCAACACACAGTCCAGTATAACCATTTGTAGTGCGGTAATTTTTCGCTAGCCAAATGGGTAATTAGGCTGATCTCAGTGAGAGGAAGCCCCCAAGTGACCTATGACTAGGGGAAAGGCCGGTCATAGGATTGTAGAAGCGTATACGCTCTTACCACAAAACGACTTGGGGCCGATAGCCCCCCAAGTAAGCCGGCCTAATCCTCATAATCATATAAGGCGCCCATGTTTGAATCGTGCGCGTGTAGCGACTTGATCCTCTTTGGCTTATCAATACCCAGTGTTGTAATAAGTGCAACATGGCGACTTATGCTCTCTGGTATTGATAGCGTCCATGCTTGGGCGACTTATCGAAGAGCAATAAAGATCCATGCTTTCAAGAAAATGAAGTGGCAGGAAAACCCAAGTTTCGTGGGTGTGGACTTTATTGCTTTATATAAACGAAGGATTTACAATTTCCAAAATGGGAGAGAAAGGAAAAAAGGGGAGCCAACAGCTCAAGTGTAGTAAGGCCGCATATGGGCTATGTTCCAGGGATGAGTTGACTCAACCTCCGTGGTGGGCCGATCAGGCTGAAGATCTATCAAATAGTATGACCCATTGCGAAGATTTTTGCTGACAACGAAGGGTCCTTCCCAAGGCGGTGACAACTTATGCATACCAGTGCGATCTTGGATCAACCGAAGCACTAAGTCGCCCTCCTGAAAAGCCCGGCTCTTGACCCGGCGGGAGGCAGCCAAATCGCGTGCTTCCTCCAAAGCATCCAAAGAATCCTGACGTGCCAATTCATTATCTTGTTCCACATAAGCAGCGACTCGGGGCGAGTCATACCTAATGTCACTGGGGAGAACGGCTTCTGCTCTGTACACCAAAAAGAAAGGAGTAAAGCCCGTGGAACGGTTCGGGGTGGTTCGAATGCTCCATAGTACCAAAGGCAACTCCTCGACCGAACACCCAGGGGTGCGCTCTAGGGGAACCATAAGTCGGGGCTTGATTCCCCGCAGCACTTCCTGATTCGCCCATTCCGCGTGCCCATTAGATTGTGGATGAGCAACCGTAGATATATCAAGCCGAATATGTTCCTGGTTGCAAAACTCCTGCATCGCCCCTTGTGATAAGTTGGTACCATTATCAGCGATAATGCTGTCTGGGTATCCAAAACGAAATATCAACTTTTTCAAGAATTTGACGGCCGTTTCTGCATCACAGCTACCAACAGACTCTGCTTCGACCCACTTGGTGAATTTATCCACCGCCACCAGGAGATGAGTCTTTTTATTGGATGACATTTTGAAGGGACCAACCATATCTATCCCCCATACCGCAAAGGGCCAAGTGATGGGAATCATCCTTAATTCTTGAGCCGGCACATGAGCCTGTCGTCCAAAACGTTGATAGCCATTGCATCGATGAACTATCTCTTCTGCATCCGCATGAGCCGTTATCCAAAAGAACGCATGCCGGAACGCCTTGGAAACTAGGGAACGTGACCCGGCATGATGCCCGCAATCTCCTGCATGGATTTCGTTGAGGATTGTGCACCCTTCATCAGAAGAAACGCATCTTTGAAATACCCCGGAAGTACTTCGCTTGTATAACTTGCCATCGATGACAACCATGGATTTGCTCCGACGGACGATTTGACGGGCCAACACCTCATCCGAAGGTAACTCGCCTCGTGTGAGGTACGCTAAGTAAGGAAGAACCCAATTCGGCGTAACGCGTAGAGCCGCCACAAACTGAGACTCAGGATCTGGTATCGCCAACTCCTCTTCTGAAGGCAGCCTCACAGAATGATTATGTAGAATATCCAGAAAGACATTAGGAGGAACCGTCTTACGTTGCGAGCCGAGACGCGAGAGGGCATCTGCCGCTTCGTTGAGTCGCCGGTCGATATGATCGACTTGATATCCATGGAAATGACCCGCCACATCAGACACAACCCTTCCGTAAGCCGCCATCAGGGGGTCCCGGGAATCCCATGTACCTAAAACTTGTTGTGCCACTAGATCGGAGTCTCCCAAGCACCTGACGCGTGTGAGGTTCATCTCCTTGGCGAGTCGCAACCCATGAAGCAAGGCTTCATACTCCGCAGCGTTGTTGGTACATGGGAACATGAGTCGGAGGACATAACAAAACTTGTCTCCCTGGGGAGAAATCAACACCACGCCAGCCCTCGAGCCTTCTAATTGCCTAGACCCATCAAAGTAAATGGTCCAGTACGTGAGATCGGGCCTGTCCTCGGGAATCTGTAACTCGGTCCAATCATTGATGAAGTCGACCAACGCTTGGGACTTGATAGCCGTGCGAGGCGTATACCGCACGTGGTGTGGCCCGAGCTGAATTGCCCATTTGGCGATTCGTCCTGTTGCTTCTCGGTTCTGGATGATGTCCCCAAGAGGCGCGGAGCTAACCACCGTGATGGGATGTTCTTGGAAATAATGTTTTAGCTTCCGACTCGCCATAAACACCCCATAAACCAACTTCTGCCAATGTGGATAACGTTGTTTGGAGATGGTCAGCACCTTGCTGATAAAATACACCGGGGTTGTACCGGGTATTCTTTTCCGTCTTCCTTCCGTTCAACAACCACTGCCATGCTCACCGCCTTGGTATTCGCCGCGATGTACAAAAGCATAGGCTCCTTTTCAGTCGGGGCGGCCAGAACCGGCGGGTTGACCAATTGCTGCTTCAGGGCTTCAAAAGCTTCGTTGGCCTCGTCCGTCCAAACAAACTGATCAGCCTTCTTAAGCAACTGATAGAGGGGAATGGCTTTCTCCCCCAGGCGGCTTATAAAGCGACTCAAGGCCGCGATACGACCCGCCATGCGTTGAACTTGATTAGTATTCGATGGTTTCCCGAGCGAGGTGATTGCTTCGATTTTGTCCGGATTGGCCTCAATGCCGAGTTCGGACACCAAAAAACCCAAAAGCTTTCCCGATGGTCAGGCACGTCACCCTGAGGTAAGTGTCGCGGTCCGCTGGTTATGGCGGGTTGGTCCTCTGGCCGGCTTCTGGTGCGGCTCGCCTAGGGGTGGAGTGCAGCCGATCGAGGCTGTGTGAGAACTGCACCTTCTGGACCACCGCCGTTTTCAACATATCAATGGCGTTTCTTGCTTCTATTTCAGCCGGGGTGTTGCCATAAATCGGAAGGGATTCTAAGTGGCGAGTTGCGGCGAGCACGTTGTCTATGGGGTTGGAAAAGTGGCCCTGAGGCGTTTGGAAACGGGGAACGCGACCATCTGCTGGCTGAGGCGGCGGGTTTGGCGGCTGAGCCGGCCCTCCCTTGGAACGGTTCCTGCCCCGGGGGTGCGCTGAGTGTCGAAAAGGCGGGTACGGTTCAGATCAGGGGGTAAACGCCCCTAGTGCCTCCTATGATGGACATCGCCGGACGCGCGCTGATGCCTTTCAAGTCGCCAGTTCTTGGTGTTCAAGCGGGCCGTCTCCGCGGTGATCTGAGCTTGCCGAGTCTCAATCCTGGCAGCTTCTGCTTCTGCATCTCGCTGGGCCTTCGCCATCTCATCTCGCAGCTTTGCCAACTCGGCGTTTATTGTGCCTTGGTTTTCTGCGGTCACAGGGGTCGCCATGATCCTTGTTATCTCCGCCGACAGGTCCACCAGGACCGCAGCTGGGCTCTTGGATGGTTTGCCAGCCTCGTTGTTGCCTGCAGGGTTTTGCTGGGACTGTGTTGCCCCCGCCATGTATACGGCGATCTAACGGCGGGTCCGGTCGAGGACTTCGGGATCCATCGCCAGCGACAGATCTCCGAGGCGGCCGTCGTGCAGGGACTGGATTGAATCTGTGTCGCCCATGGATGACTCGTCGTCAGTGTTGACCGGCATAGTCTCCTGAGTCGCTGATCGCTCTGGCTCATCAGATCCCTGCGTGAAGCCGACGAAAACTGGGCGCGTCAGACTTGGCAGCGTGACGGGACGGACAAACCTGGCCGGCTCGACGGTGTCGGTGAAGATGTCCGGCTCAGGCATGGGTGCACCGACCATGCCGATGAAGATGTTGACCTTGCCGAAGGGGACTCTGTAGCCAGATTAGATTAAATCGGCCTCGGGCCCCCACAGCTAGTTGTCGATGTAGTACTTTCCGCAGCGGCACCGTGTCATGAGCCCGGCCGCGTAGCTCCCTGACCCTGGTAGGGCTCCCTTCGAGAACTCAACTCCACCGTGCGTAGGCCCCACAGTGGGCGCCGACTGTCGTGGTTTTGTCACGGCAGATGTCCTAGTGAAAGGACTTAATGATGGAGCCATCCCACCTTGGTGGTGACTCAAAGGGGTTAAACGGGAGCGGGACTTAGATTTACCCAGGTTCGGCCCCTCGTGAGGAGGTAAAAGCCTACGTCCTGCTGTGTTGTATTGATGATGTTTCGATTACAAGGAGGGTGTAACTCGCCTGACCTAGCTCTCGATGATTTCTAACCTGCCCTATCCTCCCCGGGGACTCGCCTTTATATACAGGTCGAGGCCTTAGGGTTTACAAGAGTCCCAACCACGATACAGATCGTGGTTTCCTTTATCTCTAAGTCGCCGTGCTTTCCAAGACTGGAAAACCTCCTCGATGGCCTATCCTCTGTGTAGATCTTGAACCGCCATCTGGCTCCTAGGCCCTTTGGGCCAAGGCTTGCATCGCCAAAGGATGAGTCGCCCACTTGGTCACCCGGCCCAACTAGGGCGGGTCACGTCGCAGATAATATCCCCAACACCCCAGGAAGGCATCCCCTCTTTCGTCTTCAATCCATCGGCAACATTACTTGGAGCTATATTTTTATTCACCACATGATATGTGTTTTGCTTGGAGCGTCTTGTATCGTAGGAGTCTTTTCTTTTTGTTGTGTCACAATCATCCTTGATGCACACCTTTAGAGACAGACATGCACTCATCGTGATTTTGCTAGAATGCTCATAGTGCTTCACTTATATCTTTTGAGCTATATAATTTTGCTCTATGTGCTTCACTTAGATCTTTTAGAGCACGGCGGTGCGTGACTTGGTAGTTGGCTTGTGCTATGAAAGTAGTCCCAAAGCTGATAGGTACTCAAAGAGGCTACAAAAACCTCCATCTTCATGTGCATTGAGTAGAAAGAGAAGTCTTGATTCCTCTCAATTAGTTTTGAGACGTGGATTTGGTAATATTAAGAGTTATGTTAGTAAGGTGTTGTGAATCTAGAAATACTTGTGTTGAAGTTAGTGATTCCCGTAGCATGCACGTATGGTGAACCACTATGTTAGGAAGTCGGCGCATAATTGATCTATTGATTGTCATCCTTTGTGTTGAGGTGGGGATCGCGCGATGGTTAACACCTACCAACCCTTCCCCTAGGAGTATGCGTTTAGCACTTTGTTTCGATTAATAATAAAAACTTCGCGACAAGTATGTGAGTTCTTCATGACTAATGTGAGTCCATGGTATAGATGCACTTTCACCTTCCACCATTGCTAGCCTCTCTAGTGCCGCGCAATTCTCGCCGGTGCACAAACCCACCATATGCCTTCCTCAAAACAGCCACCATACCTACCTACTATGGCATTTTCATAGCCATTTCGAGATATATTGCCATGCAACTCCCACCATTCCGTCTCATGACTTGTGTCGTCACTCTCATATTGCCATTGCATGATCGTAAGGTAGCTAGTGAGATGTTTCAGCGTCATACCCCAAGCAAGATCGTTGCACATCCCGGTACACTGCCGGAGGCATTTCCTATAAAGTCATCATCGTTCTAAGCTTTGAGCTGCGAGTAAATAGAAGTGTGATGATCATCATTATTAGAGCATTGTCCCATGTGAGTAAATAAAAAAGAGAGGCGAAAGAGCCCAAATAAAAAAAAGGAGGCCCAAGAGCCCAAAAAAAGAGAGAAGGGACAATGCTACTATCTTTTTCCACACTTGTGCTTCATTATAGCACCATGTTCTTCATGATTGAGAGCCTCTCATTTCGTCACCACCATATGCTAGTGGGTATCTTCATTATATAACTTGGCTTGTATATTCCAATGATGGGCTTCCTCAAAATTGCCCTAGGTCTTCGTGAGAAAGCAACTTGGCTGCACACCCACTAGTTCTCCTTTTGAGCTTTCACATACTTATAGCTCTAGTGCATCCTTTGTATAGCAATCCCTACTCATTCACATTGATATCTATTAATGGGCATCTCCATAGCCCTTTGATACGTCTAGTCAATGTGACCATCTCCTCCTTTTTGTCTCACAACCACCACCACACTCTATTCCACCTATAGTGTTATATCCATGGCTCATGCTCATGTATTGCATGATAGTTACAAAAAGTTTTGAGAAAGTAAGAGTGCGAAAACAATTACTTGGCCAATACCGGGGTTGTGCATGATTTACATTAGTTGTGTGAGGATGATGGAGCATAGCCAGACTATATGATTTTGTAGGGATAACTTTCTTTGGCCTTGTTATTTTGAAAGTTCGTGATTACCTTGCTAGTTTGCTTGAAGTATTATTGTTTTCATGTCAATAGCAAACAATTGTTTCGAATCTTACGGATCTAAACATTCATGTCACATGAAAGAAGTTACAAAGGACAACTATGCTAGGTAGCATTCCACATCAAAAGTTCACTCTTTATCACTTCCCTACTCGAGGACGAGCAGGAGTTAAGCTTGGGGATGCTTGATACGTCTCCAACGTATCTAAATTTTATGATGGTTTCATGCTATTATCTTGTCAAATTTTGGATGTTTTGTATGCCTTTTATATCTTTGTTGGGACTAACTTATTAACTCAGTGCCCAGTGCCAGTTCCTGTTTTTTCCATGCTATTATCTTGTCAAATCTTGGATGTTTTGACCCCTTTCAGAGGAGGATTTTAAACGGAGTCCAAACGGAACAAAACTTCCAAAAAGATTTTTTCCAAAACAGAAGAAGATCGAGAAGCCTGAGAATCAGGGCAAGGGGCCAGCAGGGACCCCACAAGCCCCCTATCCACGGCCAGGGGGCCCCGCACCCCCCAGGCTTGTGGGCTCCCTGGGCCACCTCTACCCTAGGTCTTTCGCCTATAAATTCCCTAAAATCCCAGAAAAATCAGGAGATCATCGAAAGTACTTTTCCACCTCTGCAAGCTTCTATCTCCCTAAGATCCCATCTGGGGCACGTTCTGGTGCCCTGCCGGAGGGGGGATTTGGATACGGAGGGCTTCTTCATCAATACCGTGACCTCTCCGATTATGCGTGAGTAGTTCACCACAGACCTACGGGTCCATAACTAGTAGCTAGATGGCTTCTTCTCTCTCTTGGATCTTCAATACAAAGTTCTCCATGATCTTCATGGAGATCTATCCGATGTAATCTTCTTTCTCGGTGTGTTTGTCGAGATCCGATGAATTGTGGATTTATGATCAGATTATCTATGAATCTTATTTGAGTTTCTTCTGATATCTTATATGCATGATTTCATATCCTTGTAATTCTCTTTGAGTTGTGGGTTTTGTTTTGCCAGCTTGATCTATGATTCTTGCAATGGGGGAAGTGCTTGGTTTTGGGTTCATACCGTGCGGTGACCTCACCCAGTGACAGAAGGGGTAGCGAGGCACGCATCATGTTGTGCCATCAAGGGTAAAAAGATGGGGTTTTCATCATTGGTTTGAGTTTATCCCTCTAGATCATGTCATCTTGCTTAAGGCGTTACTCTTTTCGTCATGAACTCAATACACTAGATGCATGCTGGATAGCGGTCGATGTGTGGAGTAATAGTAGTAAATGCAGAAAGTATCGGTTTACTTGTCTCGGACGTGATGCTTATATGTATGATCATTGCCTTAGATATCGTCATGACTTTGCACGGTTCTATCAATTGCTCGACAGTAATTTGTTCACCCACCGTAATATTTGCTATTTTGAGAGAAGCCTCTAGTGAACACTATGGCCCCCGGGTCTACTCCACACCATATTTTCAGCCTTACTCTTTTTCTTCGTTGCACTTTTCACCTTCAGATCTTACTTTGCAATCAATCTTGAAGGTATTGACAACCCCTTTATAGCGTTGGGTGCAAGCTCTTTTGTATTTGTGCAGGTACTCTGGACTTGACGATATTCTCCTACTGGATTGATACCTAAGTTCTCAAACTGAGGGAAATACTTACTGCTCCTGTGCTGCATCACCCTTCCCTCTTCAAGGGAAAAGCCAACGCAAGCAAGTCTCCGTCAACGTGTCAATTTCTGGCGTTGTTGTTTGAGAAGTAGCAGCAGTCACGACATGTCAATTAACAACAACCAAATACTACACATTAAGTGAAGTTCAATATGCAACGAGTTGCATATTGATGAAACTCCACATACGAGTTATTTAGTTCTATCCCGATTAGGTACACGACAATATTAAATGTGGTTAAACATGTCAAGAGGTGAAGCGTGATTAAGCTACCTATCTAGGCATATTAAATGAGGTCGGAAATGACATATAGCACCTCCGAAATGACCTCACATGTTAATTTATAATTCTGTCCAGATCTGAACTAACACGTTTAAATGTTTGTTAAACAGCAAAACAATTAGGTTCACATGATTCTATGCGTCGTTACAAGCAATTTACACATAGAGAACATCTCCAACGGAGCTACGGATCAAAAGATACAAGCACCGCAAGATATGATGGCATGAATGCAATATGTGTGCAAATGGCAACCACAACATCTCAGAACATACAACTAGCAAGATAATATGAAACTACACGAGATTCTAAGCAAGTTTCATATAGGACACGATCAAAACGGAGCAACGGTTCAACAACTACGAGCTAATCAAGAAATCACTACAATCTGCAAAAATCAGCCACATAGTATTTTCTACACCCCACAACTACGAGCTACACAAATCCAATATGCTCAACCAAGGCATGGGACGATAGAGGGCAAGAAGCACTACAACATACAACTACCAACACCAAGCATGGAAGCATGGATCACTATGCAAAGAAGTCACAAAATGGCATCTCACACAGAGTTTCAGACTTAGTGAAAATAAGAGTTTATGAAACTGCAGTTTTCAATCTGAAGGCATATTGACAGCCGCAAAACCATAATCTACAGGACTCCAAATGGCATGAAAATTCACAGCATGCTAGAGAATCCCAAAGGCTACAACTAACTCCATTGCACCAACCTCAAAAGAGCTACAGATCACCAGATAATCTCATGCAAAGACAGCAACAAGATATAACAGATTTCAGACTTAGAAATATTTTAGCATCTCCAAATCAGCACTATTTCTAGCAACTTGAGAGCAAGCAAACCACACCTAAACATGGATTTCTATTGCAACCAACATTACGAGGGGCTAGACTAAACATCCAAGAGCTACTCTCTAGTTGACAACTTAATGATATCAAGCACGGAATAAATCCCACAAAATAAACAAAAGGGCCACACGGCAAAATATCACGCGAACTAACTTGCTCAAAAGCTAAAACTAAACACACAGTTAAATCCCGTGGATTGTTCTACCCCGAAAACATATATAACATGAGGGGTTGCAAAATGAAAACAACGCCACACGTATATGCAGGAATATGGCCTAAACACGGTATAGCAAAATAGCTATGGAATCCTACACGCAAAAATACCAATGACTACTCTAAAATACATGGCAAGAGGGTTCCTAAAACATGAGCATTTTATCTACGGGGTTTGAGCAATCCGGACACGCGTGAAAATAAATACGGGGCAAGCACCTATTAGGATAGCACGCTAAACTAGGCACAAGGCAAGCCAAACTACGTCAAACATTTGTGCAAATTGCAAATTCGTAATCTATGCGAAATTCTACACGAGATCCATATATAGATCACCTCGATCCGACTTACGGTTTAGAAACTACGGGCATTGAAAATATGTAATATATCCTGAAATGCTAAAATCACATGGAAATGTTTTAGAAAAACCAACACGGGCCGAAACAGGGGCATGGGCAGGTTATGTGGCGCCCAGGGCGAGGGATAGGAGCAGCGGGGTCCTCACCTTATGGGCCTGGCCCGGTCGGAGGAAGAGGCGGCCTCGCTGGCTCGGTGCAGAGGAGAGGCGGCCTGGGCCTCGCGCTGCTGGGCCGGGGAGCGCCTGGGCCGGGGCCGAGCTGGGTCGCGGGGAGGCCGGTCGAGCGGCACGTCTCGTCTCCCTCCCGTGCTCCTCCCGAGCAGGAGGCATGGCGGTGGCGGTCAATGTAGCAGGCGGCGCGGACGAAGCATATCCGGCACGGGGACACTGGGGGATGGGCAGATCTGGCGCGGGGTGGCGTGTGATACGTCTCAAATGTATCTGTAATTTTTGATGTTTTCACGCTGTTATCTTGCCTTCTTTGTATGTTTTATGTACCTTTTTATATCTTTTTGGGACTAACTTATTAATTCAGTGCCAAGTGCCAGTTCCTGTTTTTCCGTGTTTTTGACTCTTTTCAAATCTGATTTTGGAACGAAGTCCAAACAGAAGAAAAACCCCGAAATGATTTTTTCCCGAACGGAAGAAGCCCACGGGGCTTTTGGGCCAAGCCAGGTGGGCTCGAGGGAGCCCACAAGCCCCCACTCCGCCACCAGGAGGAGGCGGCGGTGGGCAGGCTTGTGGCCTCCCTAGCCGCCCCCTCACCTAGGTCTTTGGCCTATAAATTCCCAAATATTCCGCTAAAAATCGGGGGAGCCTCAAAAATTCTTTTCCGCCGGCGCAAGTTTCCGTTTCTGCGAGATATCATCTGGAGACCCTTCCCGGCGCCCTGCCGGAGGGGACTTTGGAGTTGGAGGGCTTCTTCATCATCATCATCACCCCTCCAATGACTCGTGAGTAGTTCACTTCAGACCTACGGGTCCGTAGTTAGTAGCTAGATGGCTTCTTCTCTCTCTTGGATCTTCAATGCAAAGTTCTCCATGATCTTCATGGAGATCTATCCGATGTAATCTTCTTTGGCGGTGTGTTTGTCGAGATCCGATGAATTGTGGACTTGTGATCAGATTATCTATGATATATATTTGAGTCTTTGCTGATTTCTTATATGCATGATTTGATATCCTTGTAAGTCTCTCCGAGTCTTGGGTTTTGTTTGGCCAACTAGATCTATGATTCTTGCAATGGGAGAAGTGCTTGGTTTTGGGTTCTGCCATGTGGTGACCTTTCCCAGTGCCAGTAGGGGCAGCAAGGCACACATCAAGCAGTTGCCATCAAGGGTAAAAATATGGGGTTTTTATCATTGGTTTGAGATTATCCCTCTACATCATGTCATCTTGCTTAAGGCGTTACTCTGTTCTTATGGACTTAATACACTAGATGCATGCTGGATAGCGGTCGACGTGTGGAGTATTAGTAGTAGATGCAGAAAGTATCGGTCTACTTGTTTCGGACGTGATGCCTATAGAAATAATCATTGCATAGATATCGTCACGACTCTGCAGAGTTCTATCAATTGCTCGATAGTAACTTCTTCACCCACCGTCTACTTGCTTTTATGAGAGAAGCCACTAGTAAACACTACGGCCCCTGGGTCTATTCAGATCCATCGTTTACATCTCCGCTTTTACTTTGCTTTGTTACTTTGTTGCTTTCAGTTCTCACTTGGCAAACAATCTATAAGGGATTGAAAACCCCTTCATAGTGTTGGGTGCAAGCTTTTGTGTTTGTGCAGGATCTTGAGATACTCTGCCGCCGGATTGATACCTTGGTTCTCGAACTGAGGGAAATACCTACCGTCGCTGTGCTACAGCACCATTTCCGCTTTGAGGGAACACCACCGCAAGGCTCCAAGGCCACGGGGGAATCCTTTGCATACTTGCCTAGGAAGTCCCTTAAGGCGTAGCCGTAACTGAAGGATTTCTGGTGCCGTCGACACAATTATTTCTCGCGCCGTTGCAAGGGATACACGGCAAACATCAGAAGTATTTCTGGCGCCGTTGCCGGGGAGGAGAAATCAAGATATATCCAAGTAGGTCTCACAAACTCTTCTCTTGCATTTACTTTTGTTACCAGTGGCCTCTCGTTTTCCTCTCCCCCACTTCATATTTGCCGTTTTCATTCTCCTTTCTCCTTCGCCGTCTCCTTTTGCCCGTTTCATTCTCTCTTCCCGCTCGTTTGTGCGTGAGATAGTCCATCAATGGCTAGACCCACCACTCCAAACGACACCCCTGAAAATGAAGTTCTCAATTTCAAGCAGAATGAGGAAGAGAATTTGAAGGACGCTTGGTACAGGATTTGCAATGCTCAAAGTAGATCTACTCGTAAGCAATCCACTACCGTCCTCCTTCGCAGTTTCTATGTTGGAATTTCTCCTTGGAATAGGTATATCCTTGATACCATTGTAGGCGGGAACTTTTTGGGGAGCCATACTGTTGACTCCTATAGAGCTATCATTAATTTGGTAGGCTCACCCCCGCTCATGGTTAATGGAACTATCTTGACCTTGGAACACATGATGCAAAGGCTTGACGCTATCGAAAACAAAATTTCCATAGTTGAACTTATTGAGGGTTTGGATAGAAATATCCACAATCAATTACTCAGTACGGATCCAAAGTGGGAAACTTTTTGAAAAATTTAAAGGAGAAGGAACTTATAGTTAATGATTCTTCTAGAATTGGCAAATTAGAAGATGTCATAACCAACTTGGGTTCCGCTTTTGCCGCTGTGCAAATGTCGGGACCCCGATCCTAAGCCATAGGAATCCAGCCTGTAACACATCGCATCCCTTTGCGGTCTCACGCACGGTTAGCTCCACGGCTGCAGCCTTACCTTAGCCGGGACCGTTTGCGTCTTTTGACTCACGTATGCAATAGTGTCGCTAGCATTCCAATGTCAAAGAACCCGGATCGACATGTCTAGTCATAAACCAAAGTGGCAGTGCCGCACAAGGACAGGCATACATGACCCAACAAAGCAGGTGTCGGTCACCAGCGAGTGTAGACGAGTCGTAGCAAGCTACAAGGACTCCATTACATCGCGTGACATTTCCCCAAAGGGGACAGACACAGCAGCTAAGAAGGACACATGCCGGTCAACCAATGTGTCCGGAGCAGTAGCGAGCTACCAGGGCTCGTTGGATCACAAAGGGGCATTTCCTTGTAAGGAGTACTACTAAAGTTCACGACTAGGTAATCGAACCCCATAAATATCAAGTACGACATACGTACGCATGGCATACCGATACGTATAGATACATCGATGGCATCACAACATAACCATAAACATACAATCTTTATTTAAGAGGCTCGGAAGAGCCACACACATAATATTACACATTAAGGGTCTCACGACCCATAATAGCAGTCATTCAGTTACAAGCCAGCGGAAGAGTTTAAAACTGTCTGAGTACAGACAGGTGCAACTAGAAGGCACATGGCCTGACTATACTACAGATCCAAACCTAGGGCCAGATCGTAGCTGGGACACCAGCTACTCGTCGTCATCGATGTCTATGAAGAACCCTCCATTAGGGTCATTAGCAACCTCTGCAACATTTATTAAGCAAACATGAGTACGAAGGTACTCAGAAAGACTTTAGGATATCTAACTACTCATGCAAGGTATCAAAAGGGTATTGTGGGGTTTCATGCGGAAAGCCAGCATCTGACTCGTGGCTAGACAACTTGCATTTTTAAATAATTTTGACAACTTGATTTCTCGCACACGAGTCCACTAACACCACAACAATACACTATCGTGGAATCATTCCGTCTCCATACGGAAATGCCGTCCACGACACTCACGCTTATCTTGGCAATTTTATGAGTAGCCGTTGAAGTTATCTATGAACGACATATGTTTCCAAGTAGTCCATATCCGCGAACGCGGCTATTCGAATAGATCATAACCCTGCAGGGGTGTACTTCGTCACACACGCTCTCGCCACTTATCGCCATGTGCACGTCATGCACCTCGGCAACCTTCAAGCGGGAGCCCAGCGAGGGAGTCGGCCACGACCGTTAACCACACTAGTACCTAGTCCAGGTTTATCGCCTATCTGAGAGTAACCCGTACGGAAGTCTGGCCGAGGTTTCCGCCACGGCCTCAAACGATGTGCGCAGGGTTCCCAAGCCCACCATCCGGGTGCCACTTGGTACACCGTGCCACTACCGACCGCATCACGGCCCACCTCTCAGGTCAGCACCATGCACGGCCTCTAGCATTACTATAAACACCAGAAACTACTTGCAACTCGTGGACCGAGTACTAAGCGATTAATAAGTCGAGAGGGTCAATTAAGTATCCCAACGTGTGGTAGTATCTAGTCTTGGATTACATACACGGAACTCAGTTCCTATGGACGGTTCCAATGAAACAACCCGCTATGTACTCCTACACAGCCTTTCACCGGTACCTTTACCAAGTCAGGTTCAACACACAACCTTTGCTTACCGAACACATTCTCACAATTCTGTTCATCTCCCAGATGACATACCATACACAACTCTAAGCATAGCATGCATAGCAGGATAAGGCACAACATAGCTCAAGCAACTACCAGGTATGCTAGGTTGCATGGTTCGGCTATTTACTGTGACAAGGTTACGTCATGCAAAGGAAGTGGGTTCAACTAACGTGGCAAAAGCATTTGAAGCATTTGATCCTAATGCAATAAATAAGTGCTGGAGCAAGAACATGGGAATTATCGGGATGATCAAAAGGGTTGCTTGCCTTGTTGCTCAGAGGAGGAACAATATCCGTCAGACGGATATTCGGTGGAATCCGGGGGTGCGGAGCCTACCGAAATGAATGGCAACAATCAATAACAATCATATGCAAACAAGATGATGCATGAGCATGGCATGATAATGCAAGGTGATAAGCTATTATAATCAACATGTATTAGGTTTAGAGTTGAGTTGAATCACATTCGAATATCAATTCGAACGAGGTATTCTTGGATACCGATTTAATAGATTCGCCCTGATGCTCAGATCAACTTGATGTTAGCATGCATGAGATGTCATGTTAAGGTACTGATTTGTAATTAGGACAGTCTGTGATCATGTCATTCATAATGAAATTTGAATATTTTCCAAATTCCATTTATAAAGTAATTATAAGAATTGACTTATTCATTAATCTACATGTTTGGGTTCTGTAACTTTTTCAAGCATGCATGAAAATGCCATAATCAGATTCCTTGGATTTTTCTGATACTTTTTCATATATAAATTATTTTCATCCGAGTTATATTTTAATTTCTATGATTTTTACAAGTTTTAGGAATTTCCTGTATTTATTTTATAAACAGAAATACTAATATTGCATCACTACTGACGTCAGCAGGTCAACTGCGCCTGGGCCAGGTCAAACCTGGCCAGTGGGGTCCACTGGTCAGTGACCCAGGGGCTAACCCCGCGCTGACCAGTCCCTAATTGGGGTTTGACCAGGCGTGGGGCCCTCTGGCAGTGACTGAGGGAAGGATAATTACGCCCTAATGGTCGGCCACGTCGACGCCCACCGGCGGGTGGTCGTCGACGACCAAGCCCGCGACGGAGGGCTCGCCGGAGACGACCTAAACGATGCTACACGGCACCAAAACGAGCACGGTTTGTAGCTACGGGACGCTGGCGAAGCAGCCAATCTGGCAGGGGCATCAGGAGAAGCTAGGGTCGCGGGGAGAGGCGCCGACGACGAGCGGAAGCGGCGGCCGAAGCTCGGCCTTCCGCAGGTGATGGCTCGAGGGCACGGGGAGGGCAGCTGATGGGCTCATCACATTCCTGGCGGCTCTAGGAGCTCGATCCCTAGCTCGAGCGCGTGGAAGAGACACCACAGCGACGGCGACGACATGACAGGCGGCGAGGAGCTCTCGGCCTTGGTGGGGAACGGGGCTACGGTGCGCGGAAGAGCGTGGGGTGAGAGGGGAAATGATGATGAGCTCACGGCGGTTCCGATGGTGTTGTTGTAGGGCTCGGGGGTGCGCTGGAGGGAGCGAATCGACGGAAGAGGTCCGGCGGCCGGAGGTGGAGAAGATGGCGGTGAGGCGATGACAGGGGGCCTCCGGGCTTGATTCCTTCTTCCAGGGGATGAGGAGGAGCACGGCGGGGCGTTGGGGCACAGCAGCTGGGCTGGAGAGGGCTCGTGGCCACGGCTACGACGATCGGCGGCGACAAGCAGGCTCGGACATGGTGGGAGAGGGCGAGAGAGAGATGGAGGGGAGCCAGAGATGGGTGGAGAAGGGAGAGACGTGCACGGGGTACTCATCCCCGCCGTCTGCGTGGCTCGGGCAAGCAGGAGGTGGCCAGGGGACGTGGCCGCGCTCGCCGGCGCGTCGGCACGCAGCTGCTTCTCCTCCTGGCAGGAGGAAGAACACAGCCGTGCCCCTGATGGGCTGGGCCTGCACGGGCGACAGGTAAGAGTTTTCCATTTTTTCTGTTTTTGTTTTTGTTTTAGCTACTTCAATAATTTGCTATTTATTTCAGCTCCCAAATAATTTGTAAAATTTATTTGAGGCATCCTAGAATATTTGTTGGAATATTTCCAACCATTCCTAAAGTTTTCAACATTTTTGAAAGTTTAAAGTTTCTGATTTCAAATTTAAGATTTGAAACCAGTAGATTTTTGCATTAATTTAAAAGCTTGAAGTGTCAAGAAAAATATTTTCTTCATTGCTCATTTACTTTCATGATTTATCAGAAAGTTTGAACTTTTCTTGAGGCCATTTTGGATTCATTGATTTTAACTAGTTTGAGATTTCCTTTATTTAAAGTAGTGGCTAGGGTTTTGAGTTTTTCCTTTGCCACTTTCTCGTTCTTGTTGGAGAATTTCTTAGATGCAATGCAAAGAAGACATGAGCACAAGACTAACTTGCTTAAGGTGTCAGGGATGTGACAGCAAAATACTCCAAATCTTACTCTCAAAAAGACCGTCAAGCCTGTTTTTGTTCCTAGAGCTAGTGGTGAGTCATCTAATAAAGATGAAAATCCTAAGATGATAAATGATCACGCTACCTATGGTTTGAGCACCAAAGATGACTATACGTGATTCCATCACTTTCGGCTAGCTAAGGGCGTTAAACAAAAGCGCTTGTCGGGAGGCAACCCAACGAATCTATCCTTTTTCTTTCTGTTTTGTGTTTTCCACACTTTCATAATTCTGTTATGATTGTGTTTTTTGTGTTTCTTTTTGCGTTTGTGCCAAGCAAAACCATTATGATTAGTCTTGAGGATGATCGTTTGGTCATGTTGGAAAAGACAGAAACTTTCTGCTCACGAAAAGAATTTTAGGTTGTTTACTGTAAGAGCTATTGAGTTGATTCTTTTTGCTTCTGATTACTAAGCAAATTCTTTAGAGTGTCGTAATTTTTCAGAATTTGTGAAGTACCACAGGTATACGAAACATACAGATTGCTAAAGACTGGTCTGCTGTTAACAGATTATGTTTTTGTTGTGTTGGTTGCTTATTTAGATGAAACTATGGATAGTATCGGGGGGTATTAGCCATGGAAGATTGAAATTATAGTAACCCAACATCAGAAAAAGTAGAATTTAAGTTTGCTACAGTACCTAAGGAAGTGGTGGTTTGCTTTCTTTTACTAATGTTATCACGAGTTTCTGTTTAAGTTTCGTGTTGTGAAGTTTTCAAGTTTTGGGTGAAGTTATTATGGAAAAAAAGATAAAGAGTGGCAAGAGCTCAAGCTTGGGGATTCCCAAGGAACCCCAAGAGATTCAAGGATGTCGTAAAAGCCTAAGCTTGGGGATGCCTCGGGAAGGCATCCCCTCTCTCGTCTTCAATCCATCGGTAACGTTACTTGGGGCTATATTTTTATTCACCACATGTTATGTGTTTTTGCTTGGAGCGTCTTGTATCGTAGGAGTCTTTTATTTTTGTTGTGTCACAATCATCCTTGCTGCACACCTCGAGAGAGATACATGCACACACCATGATTTTGTCGAGCTTCACTTATATCTTTTGGTAGACAATTAAGCTCACATGTGCTTCACTTATATCTTTTGAGCTAGATACTTTTGCTCTATGTGCTTCACTTATATCTTTTAGAGCACATCGGTGCGTGTCTTGGTAGTTGATCTATGCTTTGAAAGTAGTCTCAAAAGGGGTAGTTATCCAAAGGGATACGAAAACTTCCACCTTCATGTGCATTGAATAGTTAGAGAAGTTTGATTCATCTCAATTAGTTTTTCAGTTGTGGTTATGGTAATATTGAAGTCATGCTAGTAAGGTGTTGTGGATCTAGAAATACTTCTGTTGAAGTTAGTGATTCCCGTAGCATGCACGTATGGTGAACCGCTATGTGATGAAGTCTGAGCATGATTAGTATATTGATTGTCATCCTTTGCGTGGCGGTCGGGATTGCGCAATGGTTTATACCTACCAACCCTTCCCCTAGGAGTATGCGTTGAATGCTTTGTTTCGATTACTAATAAAAAATTTGCAACAAGTATATGAGTTCTTCATGACTAATGTTGAGTCCATGGTTTAGATGCACTTTCACCTTCCACAATCACTATCTTCTTAGTGTCGTGCAAGTTTCGCTTGTGCACAAAACCCACCATTAGCCTCCCTCAAAACAGCCACCATACCTACCTACTATGGCTTTTGCAAAGTCATTCCGAGATATATTGCCATGCAACTACCACCATGATATGTGCCACCACGTCTACATTGCCTTTGCACGATCGTAAGATAGCTAGCATGATGTTTCCATTGATGTCTATGCCATGCTAGATCATTGCCACGGTACACTACCGATGGCATTCCATATAGAGTCATAGCTGCTCTAAGTTTTGAGTTGCAAGTGTGATGATCATCATTATTGGAGCATTTTCCCATCGAGGAAATAAAAGAGGCCAAAGAAGCCCATAAAAAAAGAGGCCAAAGAGCCCACCAAAATAAAAAAAATGAGAGAAAAAGAGAGAAGGGACAATGCTACCACTTTTTCCACACTTGAGCATTTTGAGCACGATGATCTTCATGATTGAGAGTCTCTCGTTTTGTCACCACCATATAGCTAGTGGGAAATTCTCATTATATAACTTGGCTTGTATATTCCAATGATAGGCTTCCTCAAAATTGCCTTAGGTCTTCGTGAGCAAGCAAGTTGGATGCACACCCACTAGTTTTCTTTAAGAGCTTTCACATACTTGTAACTCTAGTGCATCATTTGTATGGCAATCCCTACTCATTCACATTGATATCTATTGATGAGCATCTCCACAGCTCATTGATATGCCTAGTTAATGTGACTATCTTCTCCTTTTTGTATTGCAACCCCCACCACATTCCACACCGTCTATAGTGTTATAACCATGGCTCACGCTCATGTATTGCGTGAGAGTTGAAAATGTTTGAGGAAATAAAGGTGTGAAACAATTACTTGGCCAATACCGGGGCTGTGTATGATTTAAACTCGTTGTGCAATGATGATAGAGCATAGCCAGACTATATGCTTTTGTAGGGATAACTTTCTTTTGGCCTTGTTATTTTGAAAGTTCATGATTACTTTGCCAAGTTTGCTTGAATTATTATTGTTTCCACGTCAATAGCAAACTATTGTTTTGAATCTAATGGATCTGAACATTAACGTCACATAAGAGGAATTACAAAGGACACCTATGCTAAGTAGCATGAAAGCATCAAAAATTCATTCTTATCACTTCCCTACTCGAGGACGAGCAGGAGTTAAGCTTGGGGATTCTTGATACGTCTCAAACGTATCTATAATTTTTGATGTTTTCACGCTGTTATATTGCCTTCTTTGTATGTTTTATGTACCTTTTTGTATCTTTTTGGTACTAACTTATTAATTCAGTGCCAAGTGCGAGTTCCTATTTTTTCCGTGTTTTTGACTCTTTTCAGATCTGATTTTGGAACGGAGTCCAAACGGAAGAAAAACCCCGAAATGATTTTCTCCCGAACGGAAGAAGTCGGCCAAGCCAGGTGGGCTCCAGGGAGCCCACAAGCCCCCACTCCACCACCAGGGGGAGGCGGCGGTGGGCAGGCTTGTGGCCTCCCTGGCCGCCCCCTGACCTAGGTCTTTGGAATATAAATTCCCAAATATTCCGCAAAAAATCAGGGGAGCCTCGAAAATACTTTTTCGCCGCCGCAAGCTTCCGTTTCCGCGAGATCTCATCTGGAGACCCTTCCATGCGCCCTGCCGGAGGGGAATTTGGAGTTGGAGGGCTTCTTCATCATCATCATCACCCCTCCAATGACTCGTGAGTAGTTCACTTCAGATCTACGGGTCCGTAGTTAGTAGCTAGATGGCTTCTTCTCTCTCTTGGATCTTCAATACAAAGTTCTCCATGATCTTCATGGAGATCTATCCGATGTAATCTTCTTTGGCGGTGTGTTTGTCGAGATCCGATGAATTGTGGACTTGTGATCAGATTATCTATGATATATATTTGAGTCTTTGCTGATTTCTTATATGCATGATTTGATATCCTTGTAAGTCTCTCAGAGTCTTGGGTTTTGTTTGGCCAACTAGATCTATGATTCTTGCAATGGGAGAAGTGCTTGGTTTTGGGTTCTGCCATGTGGTGACCTTTCCCAGTGACAGTAGGGGCAGCATGGCACACATCAAGCAGTTGCCATCAAGGGTAAAAAGATGGGGGTTTTATCATTGGTTTGATATTATCCCTCTAAATCATGTCATCTTGCTTCAGGCGTTACTTTGTTCTTATGGACTTAATACACTAGATGCATGCTGGATAGCGGTCGACGTGTGGAGTAATAGTAGTAGATGCAGAAAGTATCGGTCTACTTGTTTCGGACGTGATGCCTATAGAAATAATCATTGCATAGATATCGTCACGACTCTGCACAGTTCTATCAATTGCTCGATTGCAACTTCTTCACCCACCGTCTACTTGCTTTTATGAGAGAAGCCACTAGTAAACACTAAGGCCCCCGGGTCTATTCACATCCATCGTTTACATCTCCGCTTTTACTTTGCTTTGTTACTTTGTTGCTTTCAGTTCTCACTTGGCAAACAATCTATAAGGGATTGACAACCCCTTCATAGCGTTGGGTGCAAGCTTTTGTGTTTGTGCAGGATCTTGAGATACTTTCCGTCGGATTGATACCTTGGTTCTCAAACTAAGGGAAATACTTACCATCGCTGTGCTACATCACCCTTTCCGCTTCGAGGGAACACCAATGCAGGGCTCCAAGGCCACGGGGGAAATCCTTTGCATACTTGCCTAGGAAGTCCCTTAAGGCGTAGCCGTAGCTGAAGGATTCTTGGTGCCGTCGACACAACTATTTTTGGCGCCATTGCAAGGGATACACAGTAAACATCAGCGTGCACGAGGCGGTTGCCGGCGGCGCAGGTAGGGAGGTCACGAGGACGGCGCTAGAGGCCCGGGACGGCGACGACAGCGGGAATGCGATCGACAGCAGGGCGGCGCAGGAGGGGCATGGAGATGGGGTTCCGTCGGGGCTGGAGGAACGGCGAGATGCGGGTGGCGCTGCGGCTTGAGGCTGCCGGCCTGCCCGAGGAGGAGGACGGGGCAAGCGGGGACGCACGGGAGCAGGGGCGCTTCTAACGGCCTCGGGCGCGGTCGAGCCTGGGCGGGCCTGATCAGGGTTGCGCGGGCCGTGACGGTGGGAGGCGCTGGAGGGCCACGTGGCGCGCTCCGGTTGGCTGCGAGGTCGGCTGGTGGCGGCTCAGGTGGCGGCCGGTCCTCTAGGGCGGCGCCAAGTGGCGAGGTGGTGGCGACTCGGCGGGGAAAATGAGGCATGAGGTGGGAGAAGGCAATTTTGGCACGGGAGGCCATCTATTTGTAGAAAAGGGGTTCTAGGGTTAGGTTTTTTGGGGGGGGGGGGTTCATCCGATTTCGACCATGCGATCGAGATCGGACGGCTCCGGTCGCGAGCTGAGGGAAGGTGGAGTTAGTGGCTGTGTAGTGTGGCTATCTGGAGACGAGAGGGAAAACGGTGCGACGCGGCAATGCGATTTTTAAACACCGACAAACGTCCGACAATTGACCGAATACGATGCCGCTACGGTCGACCGTTCGGGTACCAGACGAACTCCGATTGCGACAAAATTTGACAGGCAGCCTACCTATATCTAAATAAGACCGCACGTCAAATTCCAACCCAATTAGATAAAGTTTTACACACACTTTTAAAACAGGGTTTTGACGATGCCACGGGCGCGTGCGTGTGTGGTCGGGCTCAAAACGGACAACGACGAGAACCGGCAACTAACAACGGATGCAAGTTTGAAAACTGGCGGCAACGGAATGCCGATGTGATGCTGATGATGTGCATGATGCGATGATTATGCAACAAATAAAAATAAACACACCGCCATGAAGTCTGAGATATGATCTATGTATGAAAACAAAGTGTCGACTTTGGAAGTATTACCTAAAGACCGCAAGGCTATTCAGAACAAATGGATCTTTAAGAAGAAGACGGATGCGGACGATAATGTGACCGTTTATAAAGCTCGACTTGTGGCAAAGGGTTTTTCACAAGTTCAAGGAGTTGACTACGATGATACGTTCTCACCGGTAGAGATGCTTAAGTCCGTCCAAATCATGTTAGCAATAGCTGCATTTTTTGGATTATGACATCTGGCAGATGGATGTCAAAACGGCGTTCCTTAACGGTTATCTTAAGGAAGAGTTGTATATGATGCAACCCGAAGGTTTTGTCGATCCAGAGAATGCTAACAAAGTATGCAAGCTCCAGCGATCCATTTATGGACTGGTGCAAGCATCTCGGAGTTGGAATAAGCGCTTTGATGAGGTGATCAAAGCATTTGGGTTTATACAAGTGGTTGGAGAATGTTGTATTTACAATAAAGTGAGTGGGAGCTCTGTGGCGTTTCTAATATTATATGTGGATGACATATTGCTGATTGGAAACAAAGTGGAGTTTTTGGAGAGCGTAAAGGATTACTTGAATAAAAGTTTCTCAATGAAGGACCTAGGAGAAGCTGCTTACATTCTAGGCATTAAGATCTATAGGGATAGATCGAGACGCCTGATAGGACTTTCACAAAGCACATACCTTGATAAAGTTTTGAAGAAGTTCAAAATGGAACAGTCTAAGAAGGGGTTCTTGCCAGTATTACAAGGTATAAAATTGAGTAAGACTCAGTGCCCAGCAACTTCGGAAGATAGAGAACAGATGAGTTCCATCCCCTATGCTTCAGCCATAGGTTCTATCATGTATGCAATGTTGTGCACTAGACCGGATGTCAGCTTGGCCATACGTATGGCAGGCAGGTTTCAAAGTAATCTAGGAGTGGATCACTGGACGACGCTCAAGAATATTCTGAAGTACCTGAAAAGGACTAAGAAAATGTTTCTCGTTTATGGAGGTGACGAAGAGCTCATCGTAAAGGGTTACGTCCAACCAAGCTTTGACACTGATCCGGATGACTCTAAGTCTCAAACCGGATACGTATTTATTCTTAATGGTGGTGCGGTAAGCTGGTGCAGTTCCAAGAAAAGCCTCATAGCAGATTCTACATGTGAAGCGGAGTACATGGCTGCCTCGGAGGCAGCTAAGGAGGGTGTCTGGATGAAGCAGTTCATGAGGGATCTTGGAGTTGTGCCGAGCGCACTAAATCCAATAACTCTGTTCTGTGACAACACTGGTGCCATTGCTTTAGCAAAGGAACCAAGGTTTTACAAGAAGACCAGGCACATCAAACTACGCTTCAAACTCATCCGCGACTATTTTGAAGGAGAGGACGTAAATATTTGCAAAGTGCACACGGATCTAAATGTAGCAGATCCGCTGACTAAACCTCTTCCACGGGCAAAACATGATAAACACCAGAACTGTATGGGTGTTAGATTTATTACAATGTAAATCGCATGGCGATGTGAGGACTAGATTATTGACTCTAGTGCAAGTGGGAGACTGTTGGAAATATGCCCTAGAGGCAATGCTAAAATAGTTATTGTTATATTTCCTATTTCAAGATAATCGTTTATTATCCATGCTATAATTGTATTGAATGAAAACATAGATACATGTGTGGATACATAGACAAAACAGTGTCCCTAGCAAACCTCTAGTTGGCTAGCCAGTTGATCAAGGATGGTCAAGGTTTTCTGACCATATGCAAGTGTTGTCACTTGATAACTGCATCACATCATTAGGAGAATCATGTGATGGACTAGACCCAAACTATGAACATAACATGTGATCGTGTTATTTTATTGCTATTGTTTTCTGCATGTCAAGTATTTATTCCTATGACCATGAGATCATATAACCCACTAACACCGGAGGAATACCTTGTGTGTATCAAACGTCGCAACGTAACAGGGTGACTATAAAGGTGCTCTACAGGTATCTCGGAAGGTGTCCGTTGAGTTAGTATGGATCAAGACTGGGATTTGTCACTCTGTGTGACGGAGAGTTATCTCGGGGCCCACTCGGTAATAGAACATCACACACAAGCCTTGCAAGCAATGTGAGTAATTGTAAGTCACGGGATCTTGTATTATGGAACGAGTAAAGAGACTTGCCGGTAACGAGATTGAAATACATATGCGGATACTGACGATCGAATCTCGGGCAAGTAACACACCGAAGGACAAAGGGAATGCCATACGGGATTATATGAATCCTTGGCATAGAGGTTCAACCGATAAGATCCTCGTAGAATATCACTACAAGAAAAATGCTCAATTATGACCCAAAAAATGACGGTGGTTTAATTGCTCATTGATCCATGACCAAAATTTCTAATTTAGTCATGGCAAGTCTGAGAGGGTCCAAAGCCCATAACGTTATGACCTGTTGTGTCCATTAGGTCATGATACTACTGCACAAATTGGTCATTAAGTGCTACTGATTGAAAAAAGAAGAAGAGAAAAAGTGATAGAGGTGTAGATGAGGGAAGGGTTTTGGAGCGTCGGATGTAGGAGGAGTCGATGGCCAGGATCTGTTTCTAGCGAGGGATCCGTGGCCTCACATGTGATAGGCTGGCTGCCCAAAGTGAAAAGAAAAGAGAGAAAAGGTGAAAGACATAAATCCCACGACCCCATCTCTCTTGGCGATCCCCATCTCTCTCTCCACCACGACCTATGGCGGCCGATCCTCCCCTTGGCCCGAATACCAAAATCGACGGAACCTCTGCCGTCTCCGCCTCCCCATTCCCCACCTCCTCTGCCCAGTCCCCAGATGCGGCGCAACAGGCATGGAGGTTAACGACGCGGCGCCACGCGACGGGGGCGGGGGCGGGGAGCCGCCCCTCATCCGGCGACTGGAGGAGTCGGTGGTGAACCGCATCGCCGCGGGGGAGCTCGTCGTTGGTATGGCGTGGCAATTCGCCGGTGTCGTCCAGATCACAGGAAAAGTAGTTTTGCTTTCCTTGGTCGAATTACAGATCACGTGCTGTCGCGGATTTATTCGTGTGGATTTAGGGCTGAATTCGCATGCCCCTCGCTGCTGTTTTTTTGGCCCCCCTGGGGATTTGATGTGTGCTGTGTTATGGAAATAAGTAATAATTGATGAATGCTTTCATTCTGTGATCAAAGCAGTTATGCTCGATTGTGTGATCTAGCAAGAGTACAAGGGTTCTGTATAATGTTTGTTGTGTTGTACCAAATTTGAGTTTTAGGGGAGAACCACTACCAGAAACCGTAATATTTTTGTGGGTCGCCTAATTTTGCCATTGGGCTCGCAACTAGCCCTCAGGAAAAATAATTGGGCTTTCGGTCGACCCTGCACGCCAGGGATATGTCCAATATTCGTGTGGGTGGAGTAAGCACCGACAGGAATACAATTTTCGGCCCACCCGAAGAATTTTCAGCCCCGCGCATCTGGAAATTGCGCCCCGCCATGGAGCCCTCTTTTCGCGGTTGTCATCACGGCCCACCCGAAGAATAATCACCCATTGGTGTCCCCATATTGTCTTCCAACACTCTATGGAGAGATAGGGGTGGAATGTAAGGACCTCTCCCGCGGGCCGCTGACGAAGAAGTATCCGCCAAGCGATCTGGACCCGCGCCCACCATCTTTCAACACCTGCCATGACAAAGAGTAAAAGAAATTAGTACAACATAAATATTGAATACTTGACATGAATAATAATATATACATATATAATTTAAGTTGGGAGGCATACAAACTAATAATATACTGGATCGTCTATATATGCTCCGGGATCAATAAATGCATCATCATCATCACTATCACGCGTGTCATCATGAATGACGTGCTCATCGGGTTCAGCAGCATCAACATGTGGAAGGCCTTTCTGTAATCGGTAAAGCATTGATAGGTCATTCGCAACAGTAACCTCTTCTAGTTCCGGATCTGCTGGTTCCGGCTCACGGGTGAAGTCGGACTCACTATCGGATACACTGTCACTATCAACTTCTATGTTTTGGGGTGAAGTAGAGCGGTTCTTGAAACGTTTCTTGGAAAGACACATTTCTTGGAGAAATTCGTTGTCATATGTGTCTGGGTTAATGTGAGGTTCATAATCCTCTTCATTGGGGGGATTTGGTCTAGCATGTGGCGGCACTTCACAAACAACATCCCAACCATTCAGATTCTCATTACTTTCGCACGCCCACAGTAGATAGAAAACTCGGGTCACGTGTTGAGCCATAATATAGACATCGGGAACATCTAAATGGGTGCTTTGTTTGATTTCGACTAGCCCTATATGTTCATGAGTCCTTCTAGTCTCCTTCGGCTAGAACCAATAACATTTCAAGACTATGATGTTCGGTGGGTTTTCACCATAGAATTGAAGTTCATAAATTGCTTCAACTCTTCCATAATACAAGGTACCTCCGTTGTCGATAGCAGAGACACCATAATTTGTAGATTTCCGGTCGGGCATAGATAGCTTTTTGCCAAAGGTACGAAATTGATACCCTTTGATGTTGTATTTCTCAAATGAACGGACCTTATAGTCAAAACCATTAGTGGCTTGTCTCAATTCAGCGTCCATAGACTCTGAATTATCATACAAGTTTACTATGAAATGATTGTCGCATTAGCCACAAATTAGACCAAGAAATGAAATGGTCCATTATTGATAATTACCGTTTGTTTGAACCAAGAGATGAAACCGGGATAGCCACCTCCATGCTTTTCCAGAAGCTCATACTTTTTCACGAAATCATTTTGGATCACCGCTCCATGTGATAATTTCGTGACGTATCGACTGTATCAAATATCAGGGAATAAGAGTAGTTCAAAGGAATTAGAAGTTGCAAAAAAATGTACCACGAACTTACGCGATGTATGACCGAACGTTATTGGTTTTGAAGCACCGACTGGTGCGAGCATCCCTTTGAATAGGCTAAGGTTGGATCCACCTTTTTAGGGTTGCCATCATTGTACCGAGGCTTTGGGTTATCAAAATGACGATTTTTGGCTTTGTAGTTTGCTGTCATGAAGTTTGCCACCTCCTCAATAATGAATGCCTCGACCATCGATGCTTCAATTCTACGTTTATTTTTACATTTTTCTAGAAGCGTCTTCTGCATCCTCTCAGTTGCAAAGCACCAACGATTTTGCATGGGCCCACCCAATCTTGCCTCGGTAGTGAGATGTAAAATCAAATGCTGCATTGGATTAAAGAAGCCAAGTGGAAAGATCTTCTCTAACTTGGAGAGCAACTCCAGCACCAACACCTCCATGTCAACTACCACGCCAGGCGATAGTTCTTTTTCTCATAGAACATGGAAGAAATAGCTCAGCTCTGCCAGTACTAGCCATTCATCCTCAGGAATTAAGCCACATAACATCACCGACATTACCCGCTCTAGCCATATGTTTCAATCATGACTCTTAAGACCAAATATTTTAAAATTTTCAAAACTCACTCCCCTCTTTAGATTCACTGCATACCCATCGAGGAACTGATACGTCTCCAACGTATCTATAATTTTTGATGGTTTCATGCTATTATCTCGTCAAACTTTGGATGTTATGCATGCCTTTTTTATATTTTTTGGGACTAACTTATTAACTCAGTGCCAAGTGCTAGTTCCTGTTTTTTCCATGTTTTTTACCCCTTTCAGAGGAGATTTTGAAACGGAGTCCAAACGGCAGAAAATCCCCGAAAAGATTTTTCCAGAACGGAAGAAGATCGGGAAGCTTGGGAGCCAAGGCAAGGGAGCCTCAGGGGCCGCACAAGCACCCACCCCGCGGCCAGGGGGAGGCCGCGACCCACAGGCTTGTGGGCCCCTTGGGCGCCTTCTGACCTAGGGGTTGCGCCTATAAATTCCCTAAAAATCCCAAAAAAATCAGGAGATCTTCGAAATTACTTTTCCGCCGCCGCAAGCTTCTGTCTCCGCAAGATCCCATCTGGGGCACATTCTGGTGCCCTGCCGGAGGGGAGATTCGGATACGGAGGGCTTCTTCATCAATACCATGACATCTCCAATGATGCGTGAGTAGTTCACCATAGACCTACGGGTCCATAGCTAGTAACTAGATGGCTTATTCTCTCTCTTGGATCTTCAATACAAAGTTCTCCATGATCTTCATGGAGATTGATACGTCTCCAATGTATCTACTTTTCCAAACTCTTTTGCCCTTGTTTTGGACTCTAATTTGCATGATTTGAATGTAACTAACCTGGACTGACGCTGTTTTCAGCAGAATTGCCTTGGTGTTATTTTTGTGCAGAAATCAAAGTTCTCCAAACGTCCTGAAAATTTACGGGGAGCAGTTTTGGAAAATATCAAAAATATCTGCGCCAAGTTCCACCTCAGGGGGTGGGCCAGTGGGCCACAAGCCCCTGCTCCGCCACCACCCCCCTGGTGGCGGTGGGCAGGCTTGTGGGGCCCACAGGCACCTGCCGCCCCCAACTCCAGCTCTATAAGTTGCCTTTCGTCCCAGAAAAAATAAAAAGAGAAGTTTTCATCGCGTTTTCGATACGGAGGCGCCGCCACCACCTGTTCTTCATCTGGAGGGCAGATCTGGAGTCAGTCTTGGGCTCCGGAGAGGAGAAATCGTCGCCATCGTCATCATCAACCTTCTTCCCTCTCCAATTCCATGAAGCTCTTCGTCGGTCCTGAGTAATCTATTCGTAGGCTCGCTGGGCGGTGATGAGTAGGATGAGATCTATCATGTAATCGAGTTAGTTTTGATGGGGATTGATCCCTTGTATCCACTATGTTCTGAGATTTGATGTTGCTACTACTTTGCCATGCTTAATGCTTGTGACTAGGGCCCGAGTGCCATGATTTCAGATCTGAAATTATTATGTTGTCACCAATAGATGTGTGTTTTAGATCCGATCTTGCAAGTTATAGTTACCTACTATGTGTTATGATCCGGCAACCCCGGAGTGACAATAACCGGAACCACTCCCGGTGATGACCATAGTTTGAGGAGTTCATGTGTTCACCAAGTGCTGATGCGTTGGTCCGGTTCTTTATTAAAAGGAGAACCTTAATATCCCATAGTTTCCTTTTGGACCCCGCTGCCACGGGAGGGATGGACAATAGATGTCATGCAAGTTCTTTTCCCTAAGAACGTATGACGACACACAGAATGCATGCCTACATCACATTGACGAACGGGAGCTAGCCACTTATCTCTCTGTGTTATAGCTGTTGCATGATGAATATCATCCAAACAAATCACCGACCCATTGCCTACGAGTTTGTCCTACTGTTGCTACTGCTGTTAATTGTCTTGCTCTGCTTCTGCTACTACTGTTGCTACTAATGTTACTTGTCTTGCTCTGCTGCTGCTACTACTGTTACTACTGTTGTTACTTGTTTTGCTCTGCTGCCGCTGCTACTAGTGTCGCTTGCTACTGTTGCTACTTTCTACTACTGTCACTACTGCTATTCCTTGCCACTGATATTGCTCATTACACTGCTACTACCTGCTACACTGTTGATTCACCTACCGTTGACGGGAATTGACAACTTCCGTCGACGCGGCAACGAAGGCGCCATTGATACAATTGTTAGGAATAGTCTGTCGTCAACAGATTGTTTCTGACAGTGTTGTTATCATATTATTTTGCTGTTACTACTGTGCTTGCAGATACTAACCTTTCAGGTGTGGTTGAATCTGACAAATTCAGCTGCTAATACTTGAGAGTATACTCTCACCTCCTGAGGCGATCTACAAATTTGGGTCGAATACTCTACCCTCAAAAACTGCTGCGAACCCACGCGCTAGTGGACCATCAACATCATTCTTCCAGTTTCATTGGCGAGGAGTGCTATCAGCATTCTTCTGGTGTCGTTGCAGGAGAAGGTTTGTTGTTATAAGCATTCGTCTAGTTAACGCCAGAGATTGCGCGATCAGAGATCTATCCTATGTAATCTTCTTTTGTGGTGTGTTTGTCGAGATCCGATGAATTGTGGATTTATGATCAGATTACCTATGAATCTTATTTGAGTTTCTTCTGATCTCTCTTATGCATGATTTCATATCCTTGTAATTCTCTTCGAGTTGTGAGCTTTGTCTGGCCAACTATATCTATGATTCTTGCAATGGGAGAAGTGCTTGGTTTGGGTCTCATACCGTGCGGTGACCTCACCCAGTGACAGAAGGAGTAGCGAGGCACGCATCATGTTGTTGCCATCAAGGGTAAAAAGATGGGGGTTTCATCATTGGTTTGAGATTATCCCTGTACATCATGTCATCTTGCTTAAGGCGTTACTCTGTTCGTCATGAACTCAATACACTAGATGCATGCTGGATAGCGGTCGATGTGTGGAGTAATAGTAGTAGATGCAGAAAGTATCAGTCTACTTGTCTCGAACGTGATGCATGTATGTATGATCATTGCCTTAGATATCGTCATGACTTTGCGCGGTTCTATCAATTGCTCGACAGTAATTTGTTCACCCACCGTGATATTTGCTATTTTGAGAGAAGCCTCTAGTGAACACTATGGCCCCCAGGGTCTTCTCCACACCATATTTTCAGCCTTACACTTTTTACTTCGTTGCACTTTCCGCCTTCAGATCTCACTTTGCAAACAATCTTGAAGGGATTGACAACCCCTTTCAAGCGTTGGGTGCAAGCCTGTTTGTGTTTGTGCAAGTACTCTGGACTTGACGAGACCCTCCTTCTGGATCGATACCTTGGTTCTCAAACTAAGGGAAATACTTACGGCTCTTGTGCTGCATCACCCTTTCCTCTTCAAGGGAAAAACCAACGCAAGCCCAGTCTCCGTAAACGTGTCAATTTCTGGCGTTGTTCTTTGAGAAGTAGCAAGACGGATTTCTGGCGCCGTTGCCGGGTAAGAACTTTTGTTGCCGTAGCAGAATAATTTCTGGCGCCGTTGCCAAGGAGGAAGATCAAGTCAAGGACTCATCCAAGTAGGTGTCGCAAACTCATCTCTTGCATTTACTTTGTTTGCCAGTTGCCTCTCGTTTTTCTCTCCCCACTTCACCAATTTGCCTTTTTTGTTTGCCTTTTTCATTTGACTTTTTTGTTCGCCTTCTTAGTTCGCACTTCTTCTCACTTGCTCTTTGCCGCTTGCTTGCCTGCTAAAACCCGAATGGCCCCACCAAGGGATTTTGATGCTCACTTTGCGAAGTTAGAAGAGATTGAAACATGTCTACAAAGTTTGAATATAATAGTTACTTCCATAGAGAGCTGAAGGAGCAAAATTATTTTCTGCATTTTATGAGTAGAGAAGTTGATGATATGGCCAAAGAATTTCTTGCGCTAAATTCTCAGTTTTCTCGTCTTGAAAAGTTAGTAGGCCAGATTTCTGATAAGCAAGCTACTTTAGTCAATAAAATGGCTGCTAAACCCGAAACTCGTGATGAGAATCACGAAGATCTTAAAGTGCTTGGTGTGACTCCCATTGAATCTTTGTTTTCTTGTGTCAAACCTAAAAATTATGGGGCTCGGTATGAATCCACTTTGGTTGAAAAGTGCCCCAATGATTCAGAGTCCATCTATCTTGATGCTAAAAGCATTGAAAGTGGAGTAGAAGATGTTAAAACTTTGAGTAGTAATGAAATTACTACCATGGATTTCAAGGAATTCAATTATGATAGTTGCTCCTTGATTGAATGCATTTCTTTGATGCAATCCATGTTAAACTCTCCACACGCTTATAGCCAAAACAAAGCCTTTACCGATCATATTATCGAAGCTATGATAAAATATCTTGAATAGAAACTTGAATTGGAAGTCTCTATCCCTAGAAAGCTTCATGATGAGTGGGAACCTACCATCAAAATCAAAATCAAAAACTATGAATGCAATGCTTTGTGTGATTTGGGTGCTAGTGTTTCTCCGATTCCAAAGTCTTTATGTGATGTTCTGGGTTTTAATGAGATTGAAGAGTGTTCTCTTAATTTGCATCTTGCTGATTCTACTGTCAAGAAACCCATGGGAAGGATCGATGATGTTCTTATTATTGCAAATAGGAACTATGTACCCATGGATTTCATTGTGCTTGACATTGAATGCAATCCTACATGCCCTATTATTCTTGGTAGACCTTTCCTAAGGACTATCGGTGCTATCACCGATATGAAGGAAGGGAATATTAGATTTCAATTTCCTTTAAGGAAGCGCATGGAACACTTTACTAGAAATAAAATAATATTGCCTTATGAATCCATGATGAGGGCCACTTATGGTTTGAGCACCAAAGACGGCGATACGTGATTCTATCGCTTTTATGCCTAGCTAAGGGCGTTAAACAACAGCGGTTGTTGGGAGGCAACCCAATGAATTTATCTTTTTCTTTCTGTTTTTTTGCATCCACACTTCCATAATTATGTTGTGATTGTGTTTTTTGTGTTTCTTTTTGTGTTTGAGCCAAGCAAAACCTTTATGACTAGTCTCGGTAATGGTTGTTTGATCCTGCTGGAAAAAGACAGAATCTTTCACTCACGAGATGATTTTTAATTTTTATTCAGAAAGAGATTTTGAGTTGATTCTTTTTGCTTCTGGTAGATATGCTTTTTTCCCAGGCCTTCGTAATGTTTAAGATTTTTTGAGGTACCAGAAGTATACGAAGTATACAAATTGCTACAGACTGGTCTGTTTTTGACAGATTCTGTTTTTGTTGAGTTGGTTGCTTGTTTTGATGAAACTATGGTTAGTATCGGGGGGGGGTAATAGCCATGGAGAAGTGAGAATGCAGTAGCCCAACATCAATATAGATATAATTCAAGTTTTCTACAATACCAAAAGAAGTGGTGGTTTATTTTCTTGTGCTAATGTTATCACGAGTTTCTGTTTAAGTTTTGTGTTGTGAAGTTTTCAAGTTTTGGGTGATGTTCTCATGGACAGTGAGATAAGGAGTGGAAAGATCTCAAGTTTGGGGATACCCAAGTCATCCCAAGCCAAATTCAAGGACACCAAAAAGCCTAAGCTTGGGGATGCCCCGAGAAGGCATCCCCTCTTTCGTCTTCAATCTATTGGTTACATTACTTGGAGCTATATTTTTATTCACCACATGATATGTGTTTTGCTTGGAGCGTCTTGTATCGTAGGAGTCTTTTCCTTTTGTTGTGTCACAATCACCCTTGCTGCACACCTTTTTGAGAGAGAGAGAGACATGCACTCATCGTGATTTTGCTAGAATGCTCACAGTGCTTCACTTATATCTTTTCAGCTAGATACTTTTGCTCTTGTGCTTCACTTATATCTTTAGAGAACGGCGGTGCGTGATTTGGTAGTTGGCTTATGCTATGAAAGTAATACCAAAGGTGATCGATACCCAAAGAGGATGCAAAAACCTCCATCTTCATGTGCATTGAATAGAAAGAGAAGTTTTGATTGCTCTCAATTAGTTTTCAGACGTGGATTCGGTAATATTAAGAGCTATGTTAGTAGGGTGTTGTGAATCTAGAAATACTTGTGTTGAAGTTAGTGATTCCCGTAGCATGCATGTATGGTGAACCGCTATGTTAGGAAGTCGGAGCATAAGTGATCTATTGATTGTCATCCTTTGTGTTGAGGTCGGGATCGCGCGATGGTTAACACCTACCAACCCTTCCCCTCGGAGTATGCGTTTAGCACTTTGTTTCGATTACTAATAAAAACTTCCGCAACAAGTATGTGAGTTCTTCATGACTAATGTGAGTCCATGGTATAGATGCACTTTCACCTTCCACCATTGCTAGCCTCTCTAGTGCCACGCAATTCTCGCCGGTGCACAAAGCCACCAAATTTCTTCCTCAAAACAGCCACCATACCTACCTACTATGGCATTTTCATAGCCATTCCGAGTATATTGCGATGCAACTCCCATCGTTCCGTCTCATGACTTGTGCCGTCACTTTAATATTGCCATTGCATGATCATAAGATAGCTAGCGAGATGTTTCAACGTCATACGCCTTGCTAGATCGTTGCACATCCCGGTACACTGCCGGAGGCATTTCCTATGGAGTCATCATCATTATTTTGAGCTGTGAATAAATAAAAGTGTGATGATCATCATTATTAGAGTATTGTCCCATGTGAGGAAATAAAAAAAAGAGAAGAGGCCAAATATCCCAAGAATAAAAAAGAGAAAAAAAGAGGCCTAAGAGCCCAAATGAAAAAAATAGAGAGAAAAAGAGAGAAGGGACAATGCTACTATCTTTTCCACACTTGTGCTTCATTATAGCACCATGTTCTTCATGATTGAGAGCTTCTTTCTTTGTCACTACCATATGCTAGTGGGAATCTTCATTATATAACTTGGCTTGTATATTCCAATGATGGGCTTCCTCAAAATTGCCCTAGGTCTTCGTGAGCAAGCAAGTTGGATGCACACCCACTAGTTTTTCCTTTTGATCTTTCACATACTTATAGCTCTAGTGCATCTCTTGTATGGCAATCCCTACTCATTCACATTTATATCTATTAATGGTCATCTCCATAATCCTTTGATATGCCGAGTCAGTGTGACCATCTCCTCCTTTTTGCCTCACAACCACCACCGCACTCTATTCCACCTATAGTGCTATATCCATGGCTCGCGCTCATGTATTGCGTGATAGTTATAAAAAGTTTGAGAAAGTAAGAGTGTGAAAACAATTACTTGGCCAATACCGGGGGTGTGCATGATTTACATTAGTTGTGTGAGGATGATGGAGCATAGCCAGACTATATGATTTTGTAGGGATAACTTTCATTGGCCTTGTTATTTTGAAAGTTCATGATTACCTTGCTAGTTTGCTTGAAGTATTATTGTTTTCATATCAATAGCAAACTACTGTTTCGAATCTTACGGATTTGAACATTCATGTCACGTGAAAGAAGTTGCAAAGGACAACTATGCTAGGTAGCATTCCACATCAAAAATTCATACTTTATCACTTCCCTAATCGAGGATGAGCAGGAGTTACGCTTGGGGATGCTTGATACGCCTCAAACGTATCTATAATTTTTTATGGTCTCATGCTATTATCTTGTCAAACTTTGGATGTTATGCATGCCTTTTTTATATTTTTGGGACTAACTTATTAACTCATTGCCAAGTGCCAGTTCCTGTTTTTTCCATGTTTTTGACCCCTTTCAGAGGAGATTTTGAAACGGAGTCCAAACGGAAGAAAATCCCCGAAAAGATTTTTTCCGGAACGGAAGAAGATCGAGAAGCTTGGGAGCCAAGGCAGTGGAGCCTCAAGGGCCCCACAAGCCCCCACCCCGCGGCCAGGGGGAGGCCGCGACCCACAGGCTTATGGCCCCCCTGGGCGCCCTCTGACCTAGGGGTTGCGCCTATAAATTCCCGAAAAATCCCAAAAAAATCAGGAGATCATCGAAATTACTTTTCCGCCGCCGCAAGCTTTTGTCTCCGCAAGATCCCATCTGGGGCACGTTCTGGTGCCCTCCCGGAGGGGAGATTCGGATACGGAGGGCTTCTTCATCAACAACATGACCTCTCCGATGATGCGTGAGTAGTTCACTATAGACCTACGGGTCCATAGCTAGTAACTAGATGGCTTCTTCTCTCTCTTGGATCTTCAATACAAAGTTCTCCATGATCTTCATGGAGATATATCCGATGTAATCTTCTTTTGCGGTGTGTTTGTCGAGATCCGATGAATTGTGGATTTATGATCAGATTATCTATGTATCTTATTTCAGTTTCTTTCGATCTCTCTTATGCATGATTTCATATCCTTGTAATTCTCTTCGAGTTGTGGGTTTTGTCTGGCCAACTAGATCTATCATTCTTGCAATGGGAGAAGTGCTTGGTTTTGGGTTCATACCGTGCGGTGACCTCACCCAGTGACAGAAGGGGTAGCAAGGCACGCATCGTGTTGTTGCCATCAAGGGTAAAAAGATGGGGTTTTCATCATTGGTTTGAGATTATCCCTCTACATCATGTCATCTTGCTTAAGGCGTTACTCTGTTCGTCGTGAACTCAATACACTAGATGCATGCTGGATAGCGGTCGATGTGTGGAGTAATAGTAGTAGATGCAGAAAGTATCGGTCTACTTGTCTCAGACGTGATGCCTATATGTATGATCATTGCCTTAGATATCGTCATGACTTTGCGCGGTTCTATCAATTGCTCGACAGTAATTTGTTCACCCACCGTGATATTTGTTATTTTGAGAGAAGCCTCTAGTGAACAATATGGCCCCCAGGGTCTACTCCACACCATATTTTCAGCCTTACACTTTTTACTTCGTTGCACTTTCCGCCTTCAAATATCACTTTGCAAACAATCTTGAAGGGATTGACAACCCCTTTGAAGCGTTGGGGCTAGCTTGTTTGTGGTTGCGCAGGTACTCTGGACTTGACAAGACCCTTCTTCTGGATCAATACCTTGGTTCTCAAACTGAGGGAAATACTTACTGCTCCTGTGCAGCATCACCCTTTCCTCTTCAAGGGAAAAACCAACGCAAGCCCAGTCTCCGTCAACGTGTCAATTTCTGGCGCTGTTGTTTGAGAAGTAGCAAGAAGGATTTCTGGCGCCGTTGCCGGGGAAGAACTTTTGTTGCCGTAGCAGGAACATCAAGTGCATTTGGACCCACAAGATAATTTCCCTCATAGCTGGCCTTCCAAGATTGAACCAGGCCTTTGGCTTTCGACCAGTTCTGCTTTCCATTAGATTGTCGCAAGTTTTGTAATGATCTATGACATAGAGTTTCTTGATTGACTCTAGCCTTAGGATTATCCTTTGACTTCCACTCTATGCCGAACAATGTACCAAAAATGGCATCTTCGGTATTCTTTTCAGTGTGCATCATGTCGATGTTGTGTGGAATAAGGATGTCTTTGAAGTAAGGCAGATCCCACAAGCATGTCTTGTGAGTCTAGGCGTGTTCTGAATTATACCCCTTGAAATACCGTGGACGCTCTGGATTAGGCTCGAGAGTGTTTAACTAATCTAGGACCTGTTGTCCTGTCAACACATGTGGTGCCGAGTTTTTGACAACTTTACCTTTGATAAAGTTCTTCTTGTCTTTTCTGAACTGGCGGCGAGGATCTATGAACTGTCTATGCAAGTAAAAGAAAGAATACTTCTGACCCTCCTGCAGCCAATGAAACTCAAGAGCTTCCTTGCATGTGGGGCACATGAACCTTCCATGCACACACCTGACAGCAAATAGCTCATACGCCAGCAAGTCATGCATCGAGTACATGTACCAGACATGCATTTTGAAGTTTTCTTTTCTAGCGGCGTCATATGTCTTGAACCCATTATCCCAAGCTTCTTTCAATTCATTCTTAAGCGGCTGCATGTACACATTCATATTCTTCCCCGGATAGTTGGGCCCTGGAATTATCAACGTCCAGAATATGTTGTTCCTTTGCGTAATATGTCCAAGGGGGAGATTGAGTGGAATGACGAATACAGGCCAAGTACTGTATTGGGTTGCCTTCATACCAAAGGGATTGAACCCATCCGAGGCGACTCAGACTCGAGGATGCCTTGGGTCTGTCGCTTTATCCGGATGTAATGCATTGAAGTGCTTCCACGCTTCCGTATCCGATGTGTGTACAGACATCTTATTCCCATATGCATATAGTTCGGTTCTTTTGCCCAATTTGTGCCATGTCATCTGTCTGGCCGTCTCTTCGACCATGAAAAGATGTTGAAGCCTTGGTATGATTGGCATATACCGAAGAGCATTAACTGGGATTTGGGTTTGGCTCTTCTCGCCCATACCGTTATCTACCACAATATACCTGGAAGACTTGCAAATGGGACAATAGTTCAAGTCCACATACCCAAGCCTAAACAAGACACATCCTTTCTCACATGCATGTATCTTCTCATAGGGCATCTTAAGTACACGAGGTATTTTGTCCGACTGGTACAAGTTTGCACGCATGACATGGTCTTTTGGTAGAAAGCATCCAAATAGTGTCATCATCGCATTGTAGCATTATCTTCCCAAGTTGAATTGAGCCTTTAGAGCCATTACTTGTGCAATGGCATCCATCTGACAAAGCTTAGTGTGCTCGTGGAGAGGACGTTTTGAAGACTCCAACATTTCATAGAAGGCCTCTGCAGATTCCTCCATCTAATCGTCTGAATCTCGAGCATCATCAAAGTCTTGCACCATGTCTTCGATCCCGGTACCATGCTCGTCGGTCCAATGAGGAACCACCTCAGCTTTGGTGCGTTGGACAGACTCACCATGAAATGTCCACACCGTATAATTAGACGTAAAACCCCTCCTCTGCAGGTATTTACCCATTTCAGCCTCTGTCCTCTTTTTAAAGTTGTCGCATGCCGAACAGGGGCACTGGTTTGTTGTCTGACCATTTGCAAATGCGGCTTTCACAAGCTTCTTGGTTTTTGTAAACCATTCTTTGGTCATCTCTTTCTGACTAGTGTGACCATGTACATCCACGCACGATCACTCATCTTGCCTAGCTACTAAACACACAAGAAATATATATATATATATATATATATATATATATATATAATTCAACATATATATTCATCAGTTAATAAAGTTTGTCAATTTTATTACGTCCATGCAACCTACACGCTAATAGGTAAAAATAGGTCCTAATCCCACCCGAGTATGTGTAGGTTGGGTTCGTTTTCCCATGTTGTGCTCTGGATCCAACACAAAATTTTGGCAGCACCTCCCTGCTGTTCTCCTGATACACGTCTCGACAATAAACAGAGAGAATCTGTACCCAGAGAACAATAGGGACGCAATGACGAATTTATGCATCGGATCTAGAGCAGAGCATATGGGCAAACGAACCCAATCTACACATATCCGGGCTGTCCATGGATAATGTTGGACAATTCAGAAGAATCATGATTATAAATATATGCAAATGCATGCATATTTATAACTGTAACCCCTTCGAACGGGAGACGCATGCTGGTCATGCATACTTATGATTCAATGTACCTATATCTAGCAAGTTTCATCGTCACGAAGACCAGCCCAGAGAAAATGAAGGGGGAGGAAGATATGCCATTTGTGCTCACCCACGAACACAGGGGTGGAGCTCGTCGAACGCATGGGGAGTTCATCAAACACCAGACCCTCACAGCGACGAAACAACTGTACATGTAGATCCACCCGACCAACACAATTTTTTTTGTTTTTCATAACAAAATCGGAAAATATATGACCTAACTTATAATTTACAAAACTATGAACCAGTCGGCCTCTAGAAAGCCGAAGAGGACCTTTTCGGTCAACAAGAGGCCGAAGCGGTGTCCGGGGTCGGGGGTGAGTGTGTCGGGAGCGGCATATTAACAGTTGTGTGGGGGATTGTAATGACGACCTATTAGTGACATCTTACTGTCGCCACACGCAGGTGCAGGTGCGTGGTGTCGTGTCGGGGTGTCGGGGTGTCGGGGCATCATGCTGGGGTGTCGGTGTGTCGTGTCGGGGTGTCGGGGCATCGTGTCGGTGTGTCGTGGTGTCGTTTCTTGTTCTTCCTATTCTTCTTTTTCCCCTCTTCTTCCTTTTCTTCTTCTTCCTCTTCTTCTTCTTCTTCTTCTTCTTCTCCTCCTCCTCCTCCTCCTCTTCCTCCTCCACCTCCTCTCCTCATAACTACGAGGGAAAATCACTCTTTGTAAACGAAACAAATCCGTCTTTGGGTGACCATCACCCTTCAGGAACCACCAAGTAAACCCTAAGCCTCCAACACCCAGAGCCATGGCGGGTTCCTCCTCGCGACCCTTTGTCCCCCTCCTGGGAGATTTGGTAAGTTGTTCCGTTTCCCTGCTCCAGTTGCGCAACCTTGAATTACAAGGATATCTTCCCACGTCCAATCTTGCGCCCACTCACGCTGGAATGATCTTCGCTAACGGCGAGGCCTTCGTAGAGAATTTCCCTACCCCGCAAAAGGGTGAAAGGATGTTCTTTGTTTCTTTCCTACTGCGAGGTTTGGGCTTTCCGGTACACACCTTCCCAAGGGGCTTACTGGAGTTCTACGGGCTTCAGCTCCATAACCTCACCCGGCTCAATCCTTCACATCCCAGGCTTCGTAGGCTTGTGCGAGATGTTCTTGGGACGCGAGCCCCACATTGACCTATGGAGAAAATACTTCTACCTCATTCCCCGAACTAGGGGAACACTAATTCGGGAAGTGGGCGGAGCCAAAGTGTGGCGTATAGCTAGAACCGGATACCCGGTCGGGACTCCAAAGAAGGAACCAACGAGTGGTCTTCCTAATTGGTTTATATCGAGGACATTCCTTAATTCGACCCAGTTCAGAGGGGTCTTCCCGAATACTCCGAGGTCCCCTTCAAGAAGCGGTTCAGCTGGCGGCCTGTCAGTTCCTCCGAAGAAGAGAGCCTCGAAGTAAAGTGCCTAGCCACCAAGGTGAGGTTACTCGCTTACAGTGGGTCGATCATCTTTGAGGTGATGGCCGCGGCAATTACCTGGTGTGTCCAACCACTCAAACAGCGCACGCACCCCTTGTGGGTTGTGGCGATACAACGGGACAAGCAACACTACCCATTCCAGACAACACGGGCCGGCAATCAAGATGCTTTAACAGTTATTTTGGCCGACCTCTTTAAGGGGTAAGAGAGATTTTCGCCCGCCTTACTATCAAGGACGGCTACTCGGCATATAATCCCATGGAATGGGTAAGAGTGACCATAATCCCATAATCTGGACGCTTATGCTTGATTTTATCGATCTATAACACCTTGCATTTCTTAATAGACTTGGAGGCGTTGCATTGAGACGGGCGACTGTCCTGTCCCTCAGCCCGAGAATTACTCCCACGATGATGATCCCAGATTCCATGATGATCTCAAAATTTCAATCGACTTTGAGGATGAAGTATTTTATCAAGAAAGCATCGATGAACTCAAGGTGGCCCTTCAGGCTGAAAATCCTGGGCCTCTTCCATCTTTCGTTGCGGAAAAAAGTAAAACCAACCTATACCTCCCGTCATCCCAAATGTTCGCGGCTCCAACCTCAAAGATCGTCGGTCCATGTGCCGAACTCCGCGCCGAGCTATACCGACTGGGGTTGCATCGATCGAGCACAGGGTTCCCGTGTAAGGGGCAATGATGAAAAACATACCGGTAGCCCCTTCGATCAAGAGTTATACATATCAATTGTTCCCTTTTTTACAGTAATGATTGCCTTAAGTGTTCATGATCCTTAGCTGGAATATTCACGAGACGTATGCAACCGTCTTCATCCGAAGATGCTACTGAAATGTCCGGCATTCATCAAAATCCTAGGTCCTCGGCTAAGGCAAGAGTTTCGAATACGGAATTACTCCCTGACGACCCCGAGGAGTTTTCGGCAACTCATTCTGAAGCCGAAAGCTTGATGAATCACCGGGGAATAAAGGATTCCTTGCGCTACCCTGTTTTTTTCCTTCTGAAGAGGATCTTAATGCCTTTAGTTTCGCAGATGCATGCCTTGGGGCTGTGAGAGCCGGACTCTAGGAAGAAGCCAAGCTCATGTCTTCCCACCTACACGTAAGTCATCGGTTTTTGATAACCGGACATAAGTTCGGACCCAGTAGTCCTCGAGCCTTAATTTTGTCGGGACGGCCGATTTAAGGGCTGAAGTAATAGTTTACCACCATGCAGGCTCTGAAGGAGTATGAGAAGGTGGCCAAAGATTCCGAGCTAAGCCAGGCCAAATTGCAAGCTAGCAAGGTCGAGCTGGAGGAGGTGAAGAAGTTCACCGGAGAAGCATACAGTGAGTAATTTTTTTTGCAATATGCTGAATTTTCATGGGATTTCCTTTATAATAGAAAATTTTGTCATAGCACGCGAATCTATAGGCCAATTGCAAAAATACTTAGACGGGTCCCGAGATTGTGAGAGGTATGCTGAATCCGAGCTTGAAGCTGGTCACCGCGTATTAAAGTGATGTCTTGAAGAAAATAACCAACTCAAGGAGGAGAATAAGCGGCAAGCCAAAAAAATTGAGAATTTCAACTCTCAATTGGTGCAAAGCTATAAAGAGAATCGGAAATTAAAGGGTGGCATATTATGTAAGTAAAATCTCAACCTGGAACGTGATAATTCACTTTTTATTGCGTTGATCATAAAGATGTGCAATTCCTTTTGACCAGGTATCTTGACTGGTCGTCCCGAGGACGAGACGAGCTCTTTCAGGGGGGCTGTTGAAGGAGTTGTCCATTGTGCATGAGTGAGCGCGAAAAGGTATGATGAGTATGGTCAAAACGCTATGGCTGAATGAAAGTCCTCCATGCAAGGAATGGCCGAGCTTGCCGAGCGTTTCAAAGGAGCTCGTAGTCGCTTTGAGTTGTGGAAGACTTCGGCCTGTCGTGAAGGTGCTCGGGAGGCGTGGGCTATGGTAAATACCCGTTTCACCCAACTGAATCCAGAGCACATGGCCCGTGTTGGGCCGGCAGGGCCGGATGGCAAAAAGATTCCGTTTCACCTCGTTTATGACCAAGTGATGTGTGTCGCCCGTCTTTCACAAGAAGACTGCACCTTAGATGTTATAATAGATCATCTTGACCAATTCGCCTAGCGTGTGATTATATGTAATTTTTTATCCGTGTATCAATACACTTCCTTCCGTATTTGAATATTCTATCATTAACCGGACATCAGCTTCTACCTCCCCTGTCAAGAACTGGGTATTGTTCTGTATTGTGTATCCCGCGGTAACAGGAACTAATTTCCAAGAACCACGCAATCTGGCCATGTGGTGCGAACAGACAGAGAGCGCACGATAGGATTATGTTATCTTACGATGAGACATAAGAAACATCTTCTTAAGAAAATAGTTCCTCGATGTGTTCCTTTCTTTGGGCTAGTACAGAAAATGTAGGTGTTATAACTATGCATCCTTGTAGTGCGGACAACTGCTATTTCGAGATGATTAACCCCCTTTTGTGGCCAAGATTGTCGATTATATGAACCTCATTCGTAGCGGACCAAGTTGTATCTTAAGTAACACTAGCTTTCGGCTTCACCCATCTGAGGTACGTATCCGTACGAACCGGTCGTAACAATCACAGAGGTGCTCCCTTTACCCCCTAGCTGAATGCTAGGGAACATAGGGGGTAAGCACAGGAGCAAAGCAACCTAGCATTGCAAGAATCTTAAGTCCAATTGATCCATATAGTGGCATAAATCTATGTTAAGTCGAGGCTTATAGTACATAAACATGTAGGAGAAATAAATACTTTGATCGGCTTCCACGCGGAAGCCCCACGTGAGATCGGATTTAAATACTCTATTTATCATGAATGTGTTCCGATAAGTGCTTGAAGCATTTCGATTGATCTGAAAGTATCCTACGAAAATTTAAGTGATCCTACAAAAATAAAACAAGAAAATCTTGAAAAAAATATAAAATGTAAGGTTATGGAGAAGGTAGCGACATCGGTCTAGCCATAGAAACGCCAAAGGCAAGCTGTGTTCCATGGGTTTGGCTTGAGGCTATTATCCTCTGGGTTGCGGAGACGATAAGCTCCTCGTGTCAGGACTTCACCAATTATGAAAGGGTCCTCTCATTTGGGGTTAAGTTTATGCTTCTGCTTCTCTGGGAGGTGTAGGACGAGTTCGCCCACGTTGTATGCCTTTGCCTGAACTTATTTGCTCTAATAGCGTCGAGCGTGCCATTGATAAAAAGTAGATCAGGCCCAAACTATATCGCGCTCGCCTTCCAGTGCGTCTAACTCATCTTGCCGATCTAACTCAACCTCTATATCCTCGTACAAGCGCACCCGAGGCGCATCGTGGATGCTATTGAAGGGAGAACCACTTCAGCCCCCGTACACCATGTAAAAACGGTTTGTACCCTGCTCAGCGATTCGGGGTGGTACGCAGGTCCCACAGTACGGAGTCGAGCTCTTCCGCCCAGTTGCAGTCGGATTTTGTGAGAGATCAAACTAGCCGAGGTTTGATACCACTCATGATAAGCCCATTGTCTCGTTCGACTTGTCCATTTGTTTGGGGTGATATATCGAGGCATAGTTGAGCTTAATTCCCATGTTTGCGCAGCAACCTTTGACCTCCTAGGTGGTGAAATTGGATCCATTATCCGTTATTATTTTGTGCGGAACACCATAACGGTGTACGACAGGAGATATGAATTCAATCACCGGCTTTGCTTTGGCGGAGCTTACATGCTTTGCTTCTATCCATCTAGTAAACTTGTCCACCATAACCAAGAGGTGTTTCTTTTTCTTGGCCCCCCCTTTAAGTGGTCCGACCATGTCCAGCCCCCATACCGCAAAGGGCCAGGTGATCGGAATGGTCCGAAGAGCCGTTGGAGGCATGTGGCTTTGACTTGCAAGAAGTTGACACCCTACACAATGCTGCACGAGTGTGTGTGCGTCTGCTCGGACTGTGGGCTAGAAGAAACCGACTCGGAAAGCCTTGCTGACCAGGGCCCATGTAGCTGGATGGTGGTCGCCTATACCTGCGTGCACTTCGGCCAAAAGTTGCCTCCCTTCTTCTTCGGAGATGCACCGCTTGAGGACTCATGTGGCGCTTTTCTTATATAGCTCACCCTCATGGACCTTGTAAGCCTTGGATCGGCCGATGATATGTCTCGCCTCGGTCTGGTCGTTGGGGAGCTCTTTACGCACAAGGTAAGCAAGGAAGGGCTCAATCCATGGCCCGATCACTACCATGACCTCGTGAGCCGAAGCTGTTTCTTCGATTATAGATCCCCCGACGATTTGATCGTCCCGCTCGGCTATGGTGGGTGTAACTTGTTCTACACCATTAGCTGTCGTGATACTATCCTTGTTTTGCCATACCATGGATGGCTTGAAAATCCTCTCTAGTAATGTGTTACTTGGGACGGGGTCACGCTTTGCACCTAAGTGGGCGAGGATGTCTGCGGCTTGGTTGTTATCTCCCGAGACATGATGGAACTCCAATCCCTCGAATCGTGCTGATATCTTGAGGACGGGGTTTCTGTGTGCTTCCATTTTTAGTTGTTTTGCTTCGAATTCGCCGTTGACTTGGGAGATGGCGGGGTTGGAATCCCCCCGTACCTCGAGCTGTTGTATCCCCATTGAGCTTGCTATCCAAAGACCGTGTAGTAGTGCCTCATATTCAGCCGCGTTATTTGAATCGGCGTACATGATCTGTAGCACGTACGAGACATTATCCCCGGTAGGGGATGTGAGGATCACACCAGCCCCCAGTCCCGGACATTATCCCCGGTAGGGGATGTGAGGATCACACCAGCCCCTAGTCTAGCGAGAGTTTTGGACCCGTCGAAGTACATGGTCCAATGAGCATAAGTGTTGTACTCTCTGGGGAGCTCTGCCTCCGTCCATTTGGCAACAAAGACGGCCAGCACTTGAGATTCGATGGCTCGTCGTGGCTTGTAAGTGATCTCAAATGGAAGGAGCTCGATGGCCCATTTAGCTATTCGGCTGGTGGCGTCCTTGTTGTTAATGACGTTGTTCAGGGGTACCTCAGATGTTACCGTGACCGCACATTCTTGGAAGTAGTGTCTGAGCTTACGTGATGCCATGAACACTGTGTAGGTAATCTTGTGATAGTGTGGGTATCTCGTTTTGCATGGGGTCAGCACCTCAGATACGTAGTAGACCAGCCTTTGTTCCATAGTTGGTGACCATCGACCTCCCGTTCTAAGACGAGGACCGCGTTGACCACTTGACTACTGGCCGAGATATACAGCAACATCGATTCCCCTGCGTAGGGTGCTGCTAGGATGGGGTTGCTGGCGAGCAGCGTTTTGATTTCCTCCAGAGCCATCACAACTTTGTCGGTCCACTAGAAGTTATCAGTTTTCTTAAGCAACCTGTAAGTGGGAGAGCTTTCTCGCCGAGGCGAGAGATAAACCGGCTCAAGGCCACCATGCAACCTACCAATTTTTGGACATGATTCAGCTTTGTAGGGACCGTGAGTTGTGACAAGGCTCAGATCTTGTCCGGATTGGCCTGTATTACTCTTTTGCGACATAATGAATCCGATAAGTTTTCCTCCTAGAGATCCGAAGACACACTTGTCCGGGTTAAGCCGTATGTCATATTCTCGTAGGCTAGCGAAGGTGTGCCTGAGGTCCTCTACTAGCTGGTCGACGTGCTTGGTCTTGATGACCACGTCGTCCACGTATGCCTCTACTGTTTTGCCGATTTGTTTTTCCAAGCATGTTTGGATCATGCGCTAGTAAGTGGCTCCAGCGTTCTTTAACCCGAAGGGCATTGTGTTAAAGCAGAATGGCCCATAGGAGTTTATGAAGGCGGTTGCAGCCTGATCGGATTCCTTCATTTTAATCTGATGGTATCCGGAGTAGGCATCGAGGAAACACAGAGAGTCGTGTCCGGGCTTTGCATCGATAACGTGTACTATTCGGGGTGAGATGAAAGGATCCTTAGGGCAAGCCTTATTGAGGACTTTGAAATCGCATCATAGCCGCAAGATTTGTCCTTCTTTGGTACCATGACTAGGCTTGCCAACCAGTCAGGATGTTTAATTTCTATGATGAACCCGCCTTCTAGTAGTTAGGCAAGTTCCTCATCCATAGCTTGACGCTTTGGTTTGGAAAATCGGCGCAAGGACTATTTGATAGGTTTAAAGCCTACTATTACATTCAGGTTGTGTTCCGTCAGCCCTTGATGGATTCCTGGCATGTTTGAGGGGTGCCAGGCGAATATGTCCCAATTTTCGTGCAAAAAGTTGTGCAACGCTTCTTCGATTGTGGGGTCTAACAGAGCTCTGATGGACGCTGTTTTGTTGGGGTCCATTGGATGCACCTGAAATTTGATGACCCCGTCCACTGGTTTAAGGGATGTGGACTTGGACTGCTTTCCGAGGAGTAGTGTGCACGTTAAAATTTTGTGTTCTCATGAGGTGCGAGTCCGAGAATTTGGCGTCTGCATCCCGCGCTTTAGTGGGGTTTGTCACAGCATGCCTAGTGTCCGTGGTTGCGACGAGACCCTACTACACTGATTCTGGGTCGCGTGCCGGGTTGGCCCCTGGCCCCGAGTTGATCTCGGGATGAGATCCGGGTTCTGGATTATCGGAGGAGTCCGGATGTTCAATAACTGGAATGCAGACCATCCTTAACTCCGGTAGTTGAGGTGGGGAGCCCTTAGCCGGGCACTCGACGGTAGCAACCAGATGTGTGACGGGTGGGACGTGAATTTCCCTATCGCCAGGTCTGAGCCCGACTCGATCATAGATCAGAGAGATTGATCGTCGATCATGCCCATAGATTGGATCCGGTCAAGTAACTCGTGTAGTAACGGAGTCTCGATGGAGTCTGTACTGTTTAAATGTTCGGGGTCGGCCCGCAGCACCGATGTCCCCGGGTCGTTCGAGGACGCTCCCGGGTTGTCTTCGGCTCAACAGAATCCGGACGTATTGACCCCGTCGGGCTCTAAGGTCGGACCAAGGGTCAAAGTTGCCCCTGTAGTGGGATCCACAACTTCCGAAATCAAGGCAACAGGGCTCGTGGGCTTCTCGAAAGGAGCTAGGAGCCTTGTTAACACAAGATCTCCCCGGGGGTCAGTGATGAACTCTAGGCTCCCGAACCTTAATTTCTCACCGGGGGTGAAGCTTCCGACCTGGCCAAGGTGGTCGGCTGGATCGGCATGCAGAACAATGCTTCCCAACACGAAGATCTGTCCGGGAACAAAGATGCCCTTCCTGCGGATCTCTTTGCGGATGACTAGTCGTGCCATCAATCCTTCCTGCGATCCTACACGGGAACTCTCAATGAAAGCACCAATGTCGGTGTCAAAACCGGCAGATCTCGGGTAGGGGGTCCCGAGACCTTGGATCGATGGGTTGTAGGGGACGAAGGAGACAATAATTACCCAGGTTCGGGCCCTCTTGAGGAGGTAAAATCCTACATCCTGCTTGATTATATTGATGGTGTATGAGGATTATAGAGTTGATCTATCGCGAGATCGTATGAGCTAAAACCCTAGATGAATGAACTTGCCTATGCGGATGAAACCCTCTGGTTTATATAGACACAAGGCCCGCCTAAGGTTTCATACAACCGACCTCGAGTCGGGGGCAGGGGCGCCGACCTAGACTACTAAACTTGGATGATACTATTGGAAATATGCCCTAGAGGCAATGATAAAATAGTTATTATTATATTTCTTGTTTCAAGATAATCATTTATTATCCATGCTATAATTGTATTGAATAAAAGCATAGATACATGTGAGTATATATAGACAAAACAATGTCCCTAGCAAGCCTCTAGTTGGCTAGCCAGTTGATCAAGGATGGTTAAGGTTTTCTGACCATACGCAAGTGTTGTCACTTGATAACTGGATCACATCATTAGGAGAATCATGTGATGGACTACACCCAAACTATGAACGTAGCATGTGATCGTGTCATTTTATTGCTATTGTTTTCTGCATGTCAAGTATTCATTCCTATGACCATGAGATCATGTAACTCACTGACACCGGAGGAATATCTTGTGTGTATCAAATGTCACAACGTTACTGGGTGACTATAAAGGTGCTCTACAGGTATCTCCGAAGGTGTTCGTTGAGTTAGCATGGATCAAGACTGGGATTTGTCACTCTGTGTGACAGAGAGGTATCTCGGGGCCCACTCGGTAATACAACATCACATACAAGCCTTGCAAGAAATGTGACTCAAGTTTGAGTCACGCGATCTTGTATTACGGAACGAGTAAAGAGACTTGTCGGTAACGAGATTGAAATAGGTATAGGGATACCGACGATCAAATCTCGGGCAAGTAACATACCGAAGGACAAAGGGATTGTTATACGAGATTATATGAATCCTTGGCACACAGGTTCAACCGATAAGATCTTCGTAGAATATGTAGGATCTAATATGGACATCCAGATCCCGCTATTGGATATTGACCGAGTAGTGTCTCGGGTCATGTCTACATAGTTCTCGAACCCGCAGGGTCTGCACACTTAAGGTTCGATGATGTTTTAGTATATTTGAGTTATATGTATTATTATATTTCTTGTTTAAAGATAATCGTTTATTATCCATGCTACAATTGTATTGAATGAAAACATAGATACATGTGTGGATACATAGACAAAACAATGTCCCTAGCAAGCCTCTAGTTGGCTAGCCAGTTGATCAATGATAGTCAAGGTTTTTTGGCTATATGCAAGTGTTGTCACTTGATAACTCGATCACATCATTAGGAGAATCACGTGATGGACTAGACCCAAACTATGAATGTAGCATATTGATCCTGTCGTTTTATTGCTATTGTTTTCTGTGTGTCAAGTATATGTTCCTATGACCATGAGATCATATAAGTCACTAGCACCGGAGGAATGCCTTGTGTGCATCAAACGTCACAACGTAACTGGGTGACTATAAAGGTGCTCTACACGTATCTCTGAAGGTATCCGTTGAGTTAGTATGGATCAAGACTGGGATTTGTCACTCCGTGTGACGGAGAGGTATCTCGGGGCCCACTCGGTAATACAATATCACACACAAGCCTTGCAAGCAATGTGACTAAGTGTAAGTCACAGTATCTTGTATTAGGAACGAGTAAATAGACTTACTGGTAACGAGATTGAAATAGGTATGCGGATACCAACGATCGAATCTCGGGCAAGTAACATATCGAAGGACAAAGGGAATGACACGGGTGATTATATGAATCCTTGACACAGAGGTTCAACCGATAAGATTTTCGGAGAATATGTAGGATCCAATACGGGCATCCAGGTCCCGCTACTAGATATTGACCGAAGAGTTCCTCGGGGCATGTCTACATAGTTCTCGAACCCGCAGGGTCTGCACACTTAAGGTTCGATGATGTTTTTAGTATAGTTGAGTTATATGTGTGGTTATCGAATGTTGTTCGGAGTCCCGGATGAGATCACTGACATCACGAGGGATTCTGGAATGGTCTGGAAACAAAGATTGATATATAGGATGGTTTCATTTGGTCACCGGAAAGTTTCGGGCAATTCCGACAGTGTACCGGGAGTGACGAATGGGTTCCGGGAGTTCACCGGAAGGGGCCCACCCACCCGGGAGTGAGCCCAAGGCACTAGGGTGGCACCACAAGTCCTTAGTGGGCTTGTGGAGTCAGCCCAAGGGGCCCATGGCGCCACATAAGAAAATACCAAAAGAAAATAAAAGAAAAAGGGAAAGAGGGAGGTGGGAAGGAAGAGGAGGACTCCTCCTTTCCAAACCGAATTGGAGGAGGAATCCTCTTCCTCCCTTGGACGGCGCACCCTTGAGGCCTTGTGCCTCAAGGCTAGCCCTCCCCCTCCCTCCTATATATATTGGTGGTTTAGGGCTGATTTGAGACACAACTTTGCCACGTGCAACTCAAACCTATACCACGTAGTTTTACCTCTAGATCGGATTTCTGCGGAGCTCGGGCGGAGCCCTGCAGGAGTAGATCATCACCACCACTGTAGCACTGTCACGCTGCCGGAGAACTCATCTACTTCTCCGTCTTGCTTGCTGGATCAAGAAGACCGAGATCATCGTCGAGTTGTACGTGTGCTGGACGCGGAGGTGCCGTCCGTTCGGCGCTAGATCGGAACGGATCGTGAGATGGATCGCGGGACGGCTCGTGGGACGGTTCGAGGGACATGAGGACATTCCACTACATCAATCGCGTTTCTTAACGCTTCCTGTTGTGCGATCTACAAGGGTATGTAGATCCAAATCTCCTCTCGTAGATGGACATCACCATGATAGGTCTTCGTGTGAGTAAGAAAATTTTTGTTTCCCATGCAACGTTCCCAACAGTGGCATCATGAGCTAGGTTCATGCGTAGATGTTATCTCGAGTAGAACACAAAAGGTTTTATGGACGGTGATGTTCGATTTGCTGCCCTCCTTAGTCTTTTCTCGATTCAGCGGTATTGTTGGATTGAAGCGGCCCGGACTAACTCGTACGCTTACTAGAGACTGGTTTCATCGATTGACATGCAACCTCGTTGCATAAAGATGACTGGCGGGTGTCGGTTTCTTCAACTTTAGTTGAATTGGTTTTGACCGAGGCGGTCCTTGGAGAGGTCAAATAGCAATTTTCACATCTCCGTTGTGGTTTTTGCGTAAGTAAGATGCGATCATACTAGATACCCATAGCAGCCACGTAAAACATGCAACAACAAATTAGAGGACGTCTAACTTGTTTTTGCAGGGTATGCTTGTGATATGATATGGCCAATGACGTGATGTGATATATTGGATGTATGAGATGATCATGTTGTAATAGTTAATATCGACTTGCACGTCGATGCTATGGCAACCGGCAGGAGCCATAGCGTTGTCCTTAAACTAACGTTTGTGTTTGCAGATGCGTTTACTATATTGTTAGGTCGTAGCTTTAGTAGTAATAGCATAGAAAACACGACAACCTCGATGGCGACACATTGATGGAGATCATGGTGTGGCGCCGGTGACAAGAAGATCGTGTCGGTGCTTTGGTGATGGAGATCAAGAAGCACAAGATGATGGCCATATCATGTCACTTATGAATTGCATGTGATGTTAATCCTTTTATGAACCTTATTTTTCTTAGAACGACGGTAGCATTATAAGGTGATCCCTCACTAAAATTTCAAGACGAAATTGTGTTCTCTCCGACTATGCACTGTTGCGACAGTTCATCGTTTCGAGACACCACGTGATGATCAGGTGTGATAGACTCAACGTTCACATACAACGGGTGCAAAATTGTTGCACACGCAGAACACTCGGGTTAAACTTGACGAGCCTAGTATGTACAGACATGGCCTCGGAACACAAGAGACCGAAAGGTCGAGCATGAATCGTATAGTTGATATGATTAGCATAGAGATGTTTACCATTGAAACTATACTCAACTCACGTGATGATCGGACTTGAGTTAATGAATTTGGATCATGCACCACTCAAATGACTAGAGGGATGTACTTTTTGAGTAGGAGTTTAGCAAGTAATTTGATTAGTTGAACTCTAATTATCTTGAACATAGTCTAAGTCCACTTTGAAATATTTTATGTTGTAGATCAATGGCTCACGCAGTAATAACCCTGAATTTCAATACGTTTCTAGAGAAAGCTAAGTTGAAAGATGATGGAAGCAACTTTGTAGACTTGGCACATAATCTTAGGCTCATCCTACAAGCTAGGAAAAAGAATTATGTCCTTGATGCAGCGCCAGGAGATGAACCACCCGCTATGTCTGACCAAGATGTTTTGAACGCTTGGCAATTGCGTAAGGAGGACTACTCAGTAGTTCAATGTGCAGTCTTGTATGGCCTGGAACCGGGACTTCAACGTCGCTTTGAGCGTCATGGATCATATGAGATGTTCCAGGAGTTGAAGTTTATCTTTTAGAAGAATGCCCGGATCGAGAGTTATGAGATCTTGAGATAAATTCTATGCTTGCAAGATGGAGGAGAATTCGTCCGTCAGTGAACATGTGCTTAAAATGTCTGGGTACTCAAACCGTCTAGCCGAGCTGGGGATTGAACTCCCGCAAGAGGCTATCACTGACAGAATTCCAATCACTGCCACCTAGCTATAAGAGCTTTGTGTTGAACTATAACATGCAAGGGATGAACAAGTCACCCGGCGAGTTATTCGTGATGCTGAAAGTCGCAGTGTCAGAACTCCGGAAAGAGCATCAAGTGTTGATGGTCAATAAGACCACTAGTTTCAAGAGAAACGTCAAAGGCAAGAAGTGTAACTCTAAGAAGAGTGGCAAGCCTGTTGCCAATCTGATGAAGAAACCCAAGGCTGGACCTAAGCCGGAAACAGAGTGTTATCATTGCAAGGGAATGGGTCACTGGAAGCGCAACTGCCCCAAGTATTTGGCTGATAAGAAGGCGGCCAATGAAAAATTAGGTATATTTGATATACATGTTATTGATGTGTACTTAACCAACTCTCGTAGTAGTGCCTCGGTATTTGATACCGGTTATGTTGCTCATATTTGCAACTCGAAGCAGGAACTGCGGAATAAACAAAAGCTGGCGAAGGATGAAGTGACGATGCGCGTGGGAAATGGTTCCAAGGTTGATGCAGTCGCCATCGGCACAGTCTCACTTCAGTTACCATCAGGATTAGTTATGAACTTAAATAATTGTTATTTAGTGCCTGCGTTAAGCATGAACATTATATCTGGATCTTGTTTATTGCGAGACGATTACTCGTTTAAGCCACAGAATAATGGTTGTTCTATTTCTGCGAGTAATATCTTTTATGGTCATGCACCCAATGTGAGAGGATTGTTCATATTGAATCTTGATTGTGATGACACACATATACATAACATTGAGACCAAAAGATGTAGAGTTAACAATGATAGCGCCACGTTTTTGTGGCACTGCCGCTTAGGTCATATTGCTGTAAAGCGCATGAAGAAACTCCATTCCGATGGGATTTTGGAGTCACTTGATTTTGAATCACTTGACACGTGTGAACCATGCCTCATGGGCAAGATGACTAAGACTCCGTTCTCCGGAACAATGGAGCGTGCAAGTGACTTGTTGGAGATCATACATACCGACGTGTGCGGTCCAATGAGTGTGGAGGCTCGCGGCGGATATCGTTATTTTCTCACCTTCACTGACGATTTGAGTAGGTATGGATATATCTACTTGATGAAGCACAAGTTTGAAACGTTTGAGAAGTTCAAGCAATTTCAGAGTGAAGTTGAAAATCATCGTAACAAGAAGATCAAGTTCCTACGTTCTGATCGTGGGGGTGAATATCTGAGTTTCGAGTTTGGTGCTCACTTGAGACAATGTGGAATCGTTTCACAGTTAACACTTCCTGGAACACCACAGCATAATGGTGTGTCCGAATGTCGTAATCGTACTTTGTTAGATATGGTATGATCTATGATGTCTCTTATCGATTTGCCGTTATCGTTTTGGGGTTACGCACTAGAGACAACTGCATTCACTTTAAATAGGGCACCGTCAAAATCCATTGAGACGACACCATACGAGCTGTGGTATGGCAAGAGGCCAAAGTTGTCGTTTCTTAAAGTTTGGGGATGTGGTGCTTATGTCAAAAAGCTTCAGCCTGAAAAGCTGGAACCCAAAGCGGAAAAGTGCGTCTTCATAGGTTACCCAAAGGAGACAGTTGGGTACACCTTCTATCTCAAATCCGAGGACAAAGTGTTTGTTGCTAAGAACAGAGCTTTTCTTGAGAAGGAGTTTCTCTCGAAAGAATTGAGAGGGAGGAAGATAGAACTTGATGAGGTTGTCGAACCTCTGATCCCTCTAGATGGTGGCGCATGGAAGGGGGAAACCTATGTCGAAGCAACACCGGTTGAGGAGGAAATTAATGATGATGATCATGAAGTTTTGGATCAAGTTACTGTCGGACCTCGCAGGTCGACAAGATCACGTACTACTCCTGAGCGGTACGTTAATCCTGTCTTATCAATCATGTCGTTAGACAACAATGAACCTGTGAATTATGAAGAAGCAATGGTGGGCCCGGATTCCAACAAATGGCTGGAGGCCATGAAGTCCGAGATACGATCTACGTATGAAAACAAAGTGTGGACTTTGGAAGTATTGCCTGAAGGCCGCAAGGCTATTCAGAACAAATGGATCTTTAAGAAGAATACGGACGCAGCCGGTAATGTGTCCATTTATAAAGCTCGACTTGTGGCAATGGGTTTTTCACAAGTTCAAGGAGTTGACTACGATGAGACGTTCTCACCGGTAGCGATGCTTAAGTCCATCCGAATCATGTTAGCAATAGCTGTATTTTTCGATTATGAAATCTGGCAGATGGATGTAAAAACGGCGTTCCTTAACGGTTTTCTTAAGGAAGAGTTGAATCTAATGCAAAACGAAGGTTTTGTCGATCCAAAGAATGCTAACAAAGTATGCAAGCTCCAGCGATCCATTTATGGACTGGTGCAAGCATCTCGGAGTTAGAATAAGCGCTTTGTGAGGTGATCAAAGCATTTGGGTTTATACAAGTTGTTGGAGAATCTTGTATTTACAAGAAAGTGAGTGGGAGCTCTATGGCGTTTCTAATATTATATGTGGATGACATATTGCTAATTGGAAACAATGTCGAGTTTTTAGAGAGCGTAAAAGATTACTTGAACAAATGTTTTTCTATGAAGGACCTAGGAGAAGCTACTTACATTCTAGGCATTAAGATCTATAGGGATAGATCGAGGCGCCTGATAGGACTTTCACAAAGCACATACCTTGATAAAGTTTTGAAAAAGTTCAAAATGAAACTGTCCAAGAAGGGGTTCTTGCTAGTATTACAAGGTATAAAGTTGAGTAAGACTCAGTGTCCAGTAACTGCGTAAGATAGAGAAAAGATGAGTACCTGTTGGGGAACGTCGCATGGGAAACAAAAAATTTCCTACGCGCACGAAGACCTATCATGGTGATGTCCATCTACGAGAGGGGATGTGTGATCTACGTACCCTTGTAGACCGTACAGCAGAAGCGTTAGTGAATGCGGTTGATGTAGTGGAACGTCCTCACGTCCCTCGATCCGCCCCGCGAAGTATCCCGCGATCAGTCCCACGATCTAGTGCCGAACGGATGGCACCTCCGCGTTCAGCACACGTACAGCTCGACGATGATCTCGGCCTTCTTGATCCAGCAAGAGAGACGGAGAGGTAGAAGAGTTCTCTGGCAGCGTGATGGCGCTCCGGAGGTTGGTGATGATCTCGTCTCAGCAGGGCTCCGCCCGAGCTCCGCAGAAACGCGATCTAGAGGTAAAACCGTGGAGATATGTGGTCGGGCTGCCGTGGCAAAAGTTGTCTCAAATCAGCCCTAAAACCCCACTATATATAGGAGAGGGAGGGGGGAGCCTTGCCTTGGGGTCCAAGAACCCCCATGGGGTCGGCCGAGCCAAGGGGGGAAGGATTCCCCTCCCAAACCGAGTCCTACTTGGTTTGGAAGGTGGAGTCCTTCTTCCCTTTCCCACCTCCTCCTTTTTTTTTCTTTCCTCTTTGATTTTCTTCCCAATGCGCACATGCCTCTCTTGGTTTGTCCCACCAGCCCACTAAGGGCTGGTGTGGCACCCCAAACACCTATGGGCTTCCCCGGGGTGGGTGCCCCCCCCGGTGAACTCCCGGAACCCATTCGTCATTCCCGGTACATTCCCGGTAACTCCGAAAACCTTCCGGTAATCAAATGAGGTCATCCTATATATCAATCATCATTTCCGGACCATTCCGGAAACCCTCGTGACGTCCGTGATCTCATCCGGGACTCCGAACAACATTCGGTAACCAACCATATAACTCAAATACGCGTAAAACAACGTCGAACCTTAAGTGTGCAGACCCTGCGGGTTCGAGAACTATGTAGACATGACCCGAGAGACTCCTCGGTCAATATCCAATAGCGGTACCTGGATGCCCATATTGGATCCTACATATTCTACGAAGATCTTATCGTTTGAACCTCAGTGCCAAGGATTCATATAATCACGTATGTCATTCCCTTTGTCCTTCGGTATGTTACTTGCCCGAGATTCGATCGTCAGTATCCGCATACCTATTTCAATCTCGTTTACCGGCAAGTCTCTTTACTCATTCCGTAATACAAGATCCCGTAACTTACAATAAGTCACATTGCTTGCAAGGCTTGTGTGTGATGTTGCATTACCGAGTGGGCCCCGAGATACCTCTCCGTCACACGGAGTGACAAATCCCAGTCTTGATCCATACTAACTCAACTAACACCTTCGGAGATACCTGTAGAGCATATATATAGTCACCCAGTTACGTCCGACGTTTGATACACACAAAGCATTCCTCCGGTGTCAGTGAGTTATATGATCTCATGGTCAAAGGAACAAATACTTGACACGCAGAAAACAGTAGCAACAAAATGACACGATCAACATGCTACGTCTATTAGTTTGGATCTAGTCCATCACGTGATTCTCCTAATGACATGATCCAGTTATCAAGCAACAACACCTTGTTCATAATCAGAAGACACTGACTATCGTTGATCAACTGGCTAGCCAACTAGAGGCTTGCTAGGGACAGTGTTTTGTCTATGTATCCACACATGTAAATGAGTCTTCATTCAATACAATTATAGCATGGATAATAAATGATTATCTTGATACAGGAATTATAATAATAACTCTATTTATTATTGCCTCTAGGGCATAATTCCAACAGTCTCCCACTTGCACTAGAGTCAATAATCTAGCCCTCACATCATCATGCGAATTACATTGTAATAAATCTAACACCCATACAGTTCTGGTGTTGATCATGCTTTGGCCGTGGAAGAGGTTTAGTCAGCGTGTCTGCTACATTCAGATCCGTGTGTACTTTGCATATATTTACATCCTCTCCTTCGACGTAGTCGCGGATGAGGTTGAAGCGTCGTTTGATGTGTCTGGACTTCTTGTGAAACCGTGGTTCCTTTGCTAGGGAAATGGCACCCGTGTTGTCACAGAACAAGGTTATTGGATTCAGTGCGCTTGGCAACACTCCAAGATCCGTCATGAATTGCTTCATCTAGACACCTTCCTTAGCCGCCTCCGAGGCAGCCATGTACTCCGCTTCACATGTAGAATCTGCTATGACGCTTTGCTTGGAACTGCACCAGCTTACCGCACCCCCATTAAGAATAAATACGTATCCGGTTTGCGACTTAGAGTCTTCCGGATCTATGTCAAAGCTTGCATCGACGTAACCTTTTACGGCGAGCTCTTCGTCACCTCCATACACGAGAAACATCTCCTTAGTCCTTTTCAGGTACTTCAGGATATTCTTGACCGCCGTCCAGTGATCCACTCCTGGATTACTCTGGAACCTACCTGCCATACTTATGGCTAGGCTAACATCCCGTCTAGTGCACATCATTGCATACATGATAGAACCTATGGCTGAAGCATAGGGGACGGAGCGCATATGCTCTCTATCTTCATCAGTTGCCGGGCACTGAGTCTTACTCAATCTCGTACCTTGTAAAACTGGCAAGAACCCTTTCTTGGACTGTTCCATTTTGAACCTCTACAAAACTTTATCAAGGTATGTGCTTTGTGAAAGTCCTATCAGGCGTTTCGATCTATCCCTGTAGATCTTAATGCCTAGAATGTAAGCAGCTTCTCCTAGGTCCTTCATAGAGAAACTTTTATTCAAGTAATCCTTTATGCTCTCCAAAAACTCTACATTGTTTCCAATCAGCAATATGTCATCCACATATAATATTAGAAACGCCACAGAGCTCCCACTCACTTTCTTGTAAATACAAGATTCTCCAACCACTTGTATAAACCCAAATGCTTTGATCACCTCATCAAAGCGTTTGTTCCAACTCCGAGATGCTTGCACCAGTCCATAAATGGATCGCTGGAGCTTGCACACCTTGTCAGCATTCTTAGGATCGACAAAACCTTCGGGTTGCATCATATACAACTCTTCCTTAAGGAAACCGTTGAGGAACGCCGTTTTGACATCCATCTGCCAGATTTCATAATCGAAAAATGCAGCTATTGCTAACATGATTCTGGCGGACTTAAGCATCGCCACGGGTGAGAATGTCTCATCGTAGTCAACTCCTTGAACTTGTGAAAAACCCTTTGCCACAAGTCGAGCTTTATAAACGGTCACATTGCCATCAGCGTTCGTCTTCCTCTTAAAGATCCATTTGTTCTGAATAGCCTTGCGGCCCTCAGGCAGTACTTCCAAAGTCCACACTTTGTTCTCATACATGGATCCTATCTCGGACTTCATGGCTTCTAGCCATTTGTTGGAATCTGGGCCCACCATTCCTTCTTCATAATTTGCAGGTTCATTGTTGTCCAACAACATGATTGATAAGACGGGATTACCGTACCACTCTAGAGCAGCACGTGGTCTCGTCGACCTGCGTGGTTCGACAGAAACTTGAACCGGAGTTTCATGATCATCATCATTAACTTCCTCCTCAACCGGCGTCGCAACGACAGAGGTTTCCCCTTGCCCTGCGCCACCATCCAGAGGGATGAGAGGTTCGACAACCTCGTCAAGTTCTACCTTCCTCCCACTCAATTCTCTCGAGAGAAACTCCTTCTCGAGAAAAGCTCCGTTTTTAGCAACAAACACTTTGCCCTCGGATTTGAGATAGAAGGTGTACCCAACTGTCTCTTTTGGGTAACCTATGAAGATGCACTTTTCCGCTTTGGGTTCCAGCTTTTCAGGCTGAAGCTTTTGACATAAGCATCACATCCCCAAACTTTAAGAAACGACAACTTTGGCCTTTTGCCATACCACAGTTCGTATGGTGTCGTCTCAACGGATTTTGATGGTGCCCTATTTAAAGTGAATGCAGTTGTTTCTAATGCATAACCCCAAAACGATAACGGCAAATCGGTAAGAGATATCATAGATCGCACCATCTCTAATAAAGTACGATTACGACGTTCGGACACACCATTACGTTGTGGTGTTCCAGGCGGTGTCAACTGTGAAACAATTCCACATTGTCTTAAGTGAGCACCAAACTCGAAACTCAGATATTCACCCCCACGATCAGACCGTAGGAACTTGATCTTCTTGTTACGATGGTTTTCAACTTCACTCTGAAATTGCTTGAACTTTTCAAATGTTTCAGACTTGTGCTTCATTAAGTAGACATAACCATATCTACTCAAAACGTCAGTGAAGGTGAGAAAATAACGATATCCGCCGCGTGCCTCTACGCTCATCGGACCACACACATCGGTATGTATGATTTCCATCAAGTCACTTGCACGCTCCATTGTTCCGGAGAACGGAGTTTTAGTCATCTTGCCCATGAGGCATGGTTCGCACGTGTCAAGTGAATCAAAGTCAAGTGACTCCAAAAGTCCATCGGCATGGAGTTTCTTCATGCGCTTTACACCAATATGACCTAAGCGGCAGTGCCACAAAAATATGGCGCTATCATTGTTAACTCTAACTCTTTTGGTCTCAATGTTATGTATGTGTGTATCACTATCAAGATTCAATATGAACAATCCTCTCACATTGGGTGCATGACCATAAAGATGTTACTCATAGAAATAGAACAACCATTATTCTCTGACTTAAAAGAGTAACCCTCTCGCAATAAACAAGATCCAGATATAATGTTCATGCTCAACGCAGGCACTAAATAACAATGATTTAAGTTCATAACTAATCCTGACGGTAACTGAAGTGAGACTGTGCCGACGGCGATTGCATCAACCTTGGAACCATTTCCCACGCGCATCGTCACTTCATCTTTTGCCAGCCTTCGTCTATTCCGCAATTCCTGTTTCGAGTTGCAAATATGAGCAACAGAACCGGTATCGAATACCCAGGCACTACTACGAGAGCCGGTTAAGTACACATCAATAACATGTATATCAAATATACCTGATTTTTCTTTGGCCGCCTTCTTATCAGCCAGATACTTGGGTAATTACGCTTCCAGTGACACATACCCTTGCAATAGTAACACTATATTTCAGGCTTAGGTCCAGCTTTGGGTTTCTTCGTCGGATTGGCAATAGGCTTGTCGCTCTTCTTTGATTTACCCTTCTTGCCTTTGCCGTTTCTCTTGAAACTAGTGGTCTTATTCACCATCAACACTTGATGTTCTTTACGGAGTTCAGACTCTGCGACTTTCAGCATCGCAAACAACTCGCCGGGTGACTTGTTCATCCCTTGCATGTTGTAGTTCAACACAAAGCCTTTATAGCTTGGCGGCAGTGATTGAAGGATTCTGTCAGTGATAGCCTCTTGCGGGAGTTCAATCCCCAGCTCAGCTAGACGGTTTGAGTACCCCAGACATTTTGAGCACATGTTCACTGACAGACGAGTTCTCCTCCATGTTGCAAGCATAGAATTTATCGGAGGTCTCATACCTCTCGATCCGGGCTTTCTTCTGAAAGATAAACTTCAACTCCCGGAACATCTCAAATGCTCCATGACGCTCAAAGCGACGTTGAAGTCCCAGTTCTAAGCCATACAAGACTGCACATTGAACTACTGAGTAGTCCTCCTTACGTGCTAACCAAGCGTTCTTAACATCCTTGTCAGCCGTAGCGGGTGGTTCATCTCCTAGCGCAGCATTAAGGACATAATCCTTCTTCCCAGCTTGTAAGATTAGCTTAAGATTACGAGCCCAGTCTACAAAGTTGCTTCCATCATCTTTCAACTTAGCTTTCTCTAGGAACGTATAAAAATTCAGGGTGACTGTCGCGTGAGCCATGATCTACAACACAAATATATTCAAAGTGGACTTAGACTACGTTCAAGATAATTAGAGTTTAACTTAATCAAATTATTCGCTAAACTCCCACTCAAAAAGTACATCTCTCTAGTCATTTGAGTGGTTCATGATCCACTTACACTAGCTCAAGTCCGATCATCACATGAGTTGAGCATAGTTTCAGTGGTAAGCATCCCTATGCTAATCATATCATCTATATGATTCATGATCGACCTTTCGGTCTCATGTGTTCCGAGGCCATGTCTGCACATGCTAGGCTCGTCAAGCTTAACCCGAGTGTTCCGCGTGCGCAACTGTTTTGCACCCGTTGTATGTGAACGTTGAGTCTATCACACCCGATCATCACTCGGTGTCTTGAAACGACGAACTGTAGCAACGGTGCACAGTCGGGGAGAACACAATTTCGTCTTGAAATTTTAGTGAGAGATCACCTCATAATGCTACCGTCGTTCTAAGCAAAATAAGGTGCATAAAAGGATTAACATCACATGCAATTCATAAGTGACATGATATGGCCATCATCACGTGCTCCTTGATCTCCATCACCAAAGCACCGGCACGATCTTCTTGTCACCGGCGGCACACCATGATCTCCATCAACGTGTCGCCATCAGGGTTGTCGTGCTACTCATGCTATTACTACTAAAGCTACATCCTAGCAAAATAGTAAACGCATCTGCAAGCACAAACTTTAGTTATAAAGACAACCCTATGGCTCCTGCCGGTTGCCGTACCATCGACGTGCAAGTCGATATTATCTATTACAACATGATCATCTCATACATCTAATATATCACATCACATCATTTGGCCATATCACATCACAAGCATACCCTGCAAAAACAAGTTAGACGTCCTCTAATTTTGTTGTTGCATGTTTTACGTGGTGACCATGGGTATCTAGTAGGATCGCATCTTACTTACGGAAACACCACAACGGAGATATATGAGTTGCTATTTAACCTCATCCAAGGACCTCCTCGGTCAAATCTGATTCAACTAAAGTTGGAGAAACTGACACCCGCCAGTCATCTTTGAGCAACGGAGTTACTCATAGCGATGAAACCAGTCTCTCGTAAGCGTACGAGTAATGTCAGTCCGAGCCGCTTCGATCCAACAATACCGCGGAATCAAGAAAAGACTAAGGAGGGCAGCAAAACGCACATCTCCGCCCACAAAAACTTTTGTGTTCTACTCGAGAAGACATCTACGCATGAACCTAGCTCATGATGCCACTATTGGGGAACGTCGCATGGGAAACAAAAAATTTCCTACGCGCACGAAGACCTATCATGGTGATGTCCATCTACGAGAGGGGATGTGTGATCTACGTACCCTTGTAGACTGTACAGCAGAAGCGTTAGTGAACACGGTTGATGTAGTGGAACGTCCTCACGTCCCTCGATCCGCCCCGCGAACTATCCCGCGATCAGTCCCACGATCTAGTGCCGAACGGACGGCACCTCCGCGTTCAGCACACGTACAGCTCGACGATGATCTCGGCCTTCTTGATCCAGCAAGAGAGACGGAGAGTTAGAAGAGTTCTCCGGCAGCGTGATGGCGCTCCGGAGGTTGGTGATGATCTCGTCTCAGCAGGGCTCCGCCCGAGCTCCGTAGAAACGCGATCTAGAGGTAAAACCGTGGAGATATGTGGTCGGGCTGCCGTGGCAAAAGTTGTCTCAAATCAGCCCTAAAACCCCACTGTATATAGGAGAGGGAGGGGGTAGCCTTGCATTGGGGTCCAAGAACCCCCAAGGGGTCGGCCGAGCCAAGGGGGGAAGGATTCCCCTCCCAAACCGAGTCCTACTTGGTTTGGAAGGTGGAGTCCTTCTTCCCTTTCCCACCTCCTCCTTTTTTTTCCTTTCCTCTTTGATTTTCTTCCCAATGCGCACAGGCCTCTCTTGGGCTGTCCCACCAGCCCACTAAGGGCTGGTGCGGCACCCCAAACACCTATGGGCTTCCCCGGGGTGGGTGCCCCCCCCGGTGAACTCCCGGAACCCATTCGTCATTCCCGGTACATTCCCGGTAACTCCGAAAACCTTCCGGTAATCAAATGAGTTCATCCTATATATCAATCTTCGTTTCCGGACCATTCCGGAAACCCTCGTGACGTCCGTGATCTCATCCGGGACTCCGAACAACATTCATTAACCAACCATATAACTCAAATACGCATAAAACAACGTCGAACCTTAAGTGTGCAGACCCTGCGGGTTCGAGAACTATGTAGACATGACCCGAGAGACTCCTCGGTCAATATCCAATAGCGGGACCTAGATGCCCATATTGGATCCTACATATTCTACGAAGATCTTATCGTTTGAACCTCAGTGCCAAGGATTCATATAATCCCGTATGTCATTCCCTTTGTCCTTCGGTATGTTACTTTCCCGAGATTCGATCGTCGGTATCCGCATACCTATTTCAATCTCGTTTACCGGCAAGTCTCTTTACTCATTCCGTAATACAAGATCCCGTAACTTACAGTAAGTCACATTGCTTGCAAGGCTTGTGTATGATGTTGCATTACCGAGTGGGCCCCGAGATACCTCTCCGTCACACGGAGTGACAAATCTCAGTCTTGATCCATACTAACTCAACTAACACCTTCGGAGATACCTGTAGAGCATCTTTATAGTCACCCAGTTACGTTGCGACGTTTGATACACACAAAGCATTCCTCCGGTGTCAGTGAGTTATATGATCTCATGGTCAAAGGAACAAATACTTGACACGCAGAAAACAGTAGCAACAAAATGACACGATCAACATGCTACGTCTATTAGTTTGGGTCTAGTCCATCACGTGATTCTCCTAATGACGTGGTCCAGTTATCAAGCAACAACACCTTGTTCATAATCAGAAGACACTGACTATCGTTGATCAACTGGCTAGCCAACTAGAGGCTTGCTAGGGACAGTGTTTTGTCTATGTATCCACACATGTAAATGAGTCTTCATTCAATACAATTATAGCATGGATAATAAACGATTATCTTGATACAGGAATTATAATAATAACTATATTTATTATTGCCTCTAGGGCATAATTCCAACAGTACCGTCCCCTATGCTTCAACCATAGGGTCTATCATGTATGCAATGCTATGCAGTAGACCGGACATCAGCCTGGCTATAAGTATGGCAGGCAGGTTTCAAAGTAATCCATGAATGGATCACTGGACGACGGTCAAGAATATTCTAAAGTACCTGAAAAGGACTAAGGAAATGTTTCTTGTTTATGGAGGTGACGAAGAGCTCGTCGTAAATGGTTACGTTGACGCAAGTTTTTACACCGATCCAGATGACTCTAAGTCGCAAACTGGATACGTATTTATTCTTAATGGGGGTGCGGTAAGTTGGTGTAGTTCCAAGCAAAGCGTCGTAGCAGATTCTACATGTGAAGCAGAGTACATGGCTGCCTCGGAGGCAACAAAGAGGGTGTCTGGATGAAGCAGTTCATGACAGATCTTGGAGTTGTGCCGAGCACACTAAATCCAATAACTCTGTTATGTGACAACGCTGGTGCCATTGCCTTAGCAAAGGAACCAAGGTTTCACAAGAAGACCAGACACATCAAATGATTCTTCAACCTCATCCGTGACTACGTCGAAGGAGAGGACGTAAATATTTGCAAAGTGCACACGGATCTGAATGTAGCATATCCGGTGACTAAACCTCTTCAACGAGTGAAGCATGATCAACACCAGAATTGTATGGGTGTTAGATTCATGCCAATGTAAATCGCATAGCGATGTGAGGACAAGATTATTGACTCTACTGCAAGTGCGAGACTGTTGGAAATATGCCCTAGAGGCAATGATCAAATAGTTATTATTATATTTCCTGTTTCAATATAATCGTTTATTATCCATGCTATAATTGTATTGAATGAAAGCATAGATACATGTGTGGATATATAGACAAAACAATGTCCCTAGCAAGCCTCTAGTTGGCTAGCCAGTTGATCAAGGATAGTTAAGGTTTTCTGACCATACGCAAGTGTTGTCACTTGATAACTGAATCACATCACTAGGAGAATCATGTGATGGACTAGACCCAAACTATGAACGTAGCATGTGATCGTGTCATTTTATTTCTATTGTTTTCTGCGTGTCAAGTATTCATTCATATGACCATGAGATCATGTAACTCACTAACACCGGAGGAATATCTTGTGTGTATCAAACGTCACAACGTTACTGGGTGACTATAAAGGTGCTCTACAGGTATCTCCGAAGGTGTCCCTTGAGTTAGCATGGATCAAGACTGGGATTTGTCACTCCGTGTGACGGAGAGGTATTTCGGGGGCCACTCGGTAATACCACATCACATACAATCCTTGCAAGCAATGTGACTCATTTTTGAGTCACGGGATCTTGTATTACTGAACGATTAAAGAGACTTGCCGGTAACGAGATTGAAATAGGTATAGGGATACCGACGATCAAATCTCGGGCAAGTAACATACCGAAAGAAAAAGGGAATGTTATACGGGATTATATGAATCCTTGGCACAGACGTTCAACCGATAAGATCTTCGTAGAATATGTAGGATCCAATATGGACATCCAGGTCCCGCTATTGGATATTGACCAATGAGTGTCTCGGATCATGTCTACATAGTTCTCGAACCCGCAGGGTCTGCACACTTAAGGTTCGATGATGGTTTAATATAGTTGAGTTATATGTGTTAGTGACCGAAGGTTGTTCGGAGTCCCGGATGAGATCACGGACGTTACGAGGGTTTCCGAAATGGTTCGGAAACGAAGATTGATATATAGGATGGTTTCATTTGGTCGCCGAAAAGATTTCGGGCATTACCGGTAGTGTACCGGGAGGGACGAATGGGTTCCGGATATTCACCGGGAGGGGCCTACCCACCCGGGAGTGAGCCGAGTGACCCTAGGGTGGCGCACCAGCCCTTAGTGGGCTGGTGAGGCCAGCCCAAGAGGGCTATGGCGCCACAAGGGAAAAATACCAATGGAAAGAAAAAAAGGGAAAGACGGAGGTGGGAAGGAAGGAGTGGACTCCTTCCCCCAAACCGAATTGGGGTCGGAGTCCACCTCCTCCCTTCGGCCGGCGCCCTTGGGGCTCCCTTGAGCCCCAAGGCTAGCCCCTCCCCTCCTCCTATATATACTGGTGGTTTTAGGGCTTTTGGGACACAACTTTTGCCACGTGCAACTCAAACCTATACCACGTAGTTCTACCTCTAGATCGGATTTCTATGGAGCTCGGGCGGAGCCCTGCAGGAGTAGATCACCACCACCACCAGAGGACCGTCACGCTACTGGAGAACTCATCTACTTCTCCGTCTCTCTTGCTGGATCAAGAAGGACGAGATCGTCATCGAGCTGTACGTGTGCTGAACGCGGAGGTGCCGTCCGTTCGGCGCTAGATCGGAACGGATCGTGGTACGACGGTGATTTGAATCACGAAGTTGTACCACTACATCAACCGCGTTTCTTAACGCTTCCCGCTTAGCGATCTACGAGGGTATGTGGATCTAATCTCCTCTCGTAGATGAACATCGCCATGATAGATCTTCGTGTGCGTAGGAATTTTTTTGTTTCCCATGCAACGTTCCCCGACAGATACGAAGTCGTCATGCAGTCCGGTCTTGGATAATACGGCCCATATGGTCGGCCTCTAAGAGATGGACCGACCATCCGAGGACCCCTTAGTCGAGGACTCCCTCAAGAGGGGAACCGTTGACGAAGAGTTCTACCTGACAGAAAAAGGAGCACTACTTATTTTTTAAGTAGTGTATATATTAATCAATTGCCCGTCACTTGCAACGAGAGTATAAACATTTTAGTAGATTAGCCCATGATTGCATGTCTTTTATTAAATTGGTACACTAAAATCTTAGCAAGTGTTTTGATGCAATTGCCTTGATCTACCTGCCATCTTATTGTTAAGCATTTACTTGATAATAATTTTTTGACTTGCCAAAGAAAATATTACTCAAGAGAAAAATTAGAAATGGGTATTATTTTATAAGAATTTATTGACTTTTCAAAGAATATTGTTATTTGAAAGAAAAATCAAAGATGAAGGAAAAAAATCAAATGGGAGAAGGCAGGGGGGGCATATAGTTCACCATGTTTGAATCTTCTATTTCTAAATAGTCACTGCCCAGTAGCTATTTTTCCTAGACATGCTATGCTACAAAAGCAAGTAATGCATGCAAGTCATAAACTACATTATTTTTGCATTACTCTATGCATGCGAGCACCATATCATCAATTCATGCATGTTACTTACAAGCTATTTTTTGCATTAGATATTTATTGAAAACATATGTATTTATCGCTTGCACCATACCTATGTAGTTTACATTCACATTGACATTGTTTTAACAATAATTCATTTTTATACCCTTTTCATTTCCATCATTCTTAAGCTTGCATTTTCTTCACATTAGTTATAGATATTTTTTAACAACTTTTATGTATTCTTGTAGTAAGTTTCCCGCAGCAATCGCGCGGGGGGGGGGGGGGGGGGGGGCATCATCTAGTATTATTAATTGACATCCATATTCAGCATGGGATGCCTTTTACCCTCTGGTGCTACATCTAAAGCGTTAGTTTTCTTTTTTCTTCTGTCACGATGAGCGCTGCTTCCGCTGCATTCCCCTTCCTGTACCCTCTGGTGCTACATCTAAAGCGTTAGTTTTCTTTTTTCTTCTGTCACGATGAGCGCTGCTTCCGCTGCATTCCCCTTCCTGAAATAATGTTACTATACATACAAGTTGGTAAGAAACGTTCACCGTGCACGCTACTCTTAAGAAAGAAAAATGTTGGAGTTGTTTATCTGAACAATTCTTTCTTCCTCCGCGTTCATCTCATCCTTCTTCTTATCGCGTGAGAAACAGCAGCGGAACTAAACAAGAGCAACACGCACGCACACCAGACCGGCCATTGGTACGTGAGAGGCAACGACGACGAAGTTCTGTCAGAACTCAGAAGCACACGGGACGCGACGTCACCAAGGAACACCACGGGACGTGCGTCAGTCCGTTCCGGTGGGTGCCCGGGTGGTCGCAACTTGGGGACGACCGACGACGGAACGCCCTAGCATATACTCCCGTAGCCTGTATAAACAAGCGCACCGGTCGAACCAATGGGGGCGCCAGCATAGCCTTGGCCTCGCCATCGCCGTCGTCTATATATCAACGGGGGTGGCTGGACCAAGGAGGCTATTTTGCAGCTTCCGCATCCACAGCTAAGGGGGGCTCGGCCATTATTAGGAGGCGTGTCAAATTTAAGCCAGCGCCTCTCCGACCTCCCCCCTGCCTCGGTCGCGCCCTGCCGTTGCGCCCCCCCTCTCCCTCCTCTCTGCGGGGGAAGGAGAGAGACGGTACCCAGGAGACAGGGGCGGAGAGGGACCAAGCTCAGGCTCCGGCCGCTCCATCGACTCCTCCTCGGCGCATGGCCGTGAGTGCTCCCCCTCCCCTCCCTTTGGCTTCCATCTCCGTCCGCATGCATGCATGCATGAATGTTGCGCTCCTCTGCTTAGTTCTTGTGCTCCTAGCGTGAATTGTGGTTCGATCGCACATCAAATGCGAGCCTGTTTATATATCTGGCCCTATTCCTAGCCATGTGGTTCCATCGTCTCGCCGTAGGATCATGTCTATCGCTTGTCAACGTCAACCCAGATCATCTATCGTGGCATGCTGCAGTCTGTTTCGTCGAAACGGAAGCTTTAGGATGGGGAAAGCTGCGACTGCCGAGCAGCAAAATACACCATATATCGAATAGAAGGAATCAAATCCAAAATTGGGTGCACCTGAATCTAATCACGGTGATGGGATTGTGCATATATACTACGGAGTATACTGTAGATTGAATTTCGCCTGGATGAACCAAGGCAGGGTATGTGTCTGCTCTCTGTAGTCTGTACTCTGTATCAGGGCTCTGCTTTCAGGAAACATTCGCAAGGTCTTGTTTTCTGTTGGGAGGCACGTCGCTTTCACGCGTTAGTAGGAGACACATTCGCACGACCATTGCCAAACCAATAATGCGATGCTATTGGCAGATTCACGAGTTGACTCCGATTAGGGTGTCAATCAGCTAAACTTTGCTGGTCGTTTGATCAAATAAACATGAACCCCCATTGCTGTGGGAGCCGTTTGACTTTCTTCAGGCTAAGTGGCCCTTTGATTTGACAACCGTCTATATTTTGCTTCGTTCTCAATAAAAGCAGTTTTGACAATGATGTGTCGACTATTTTAGACACTTATAAGCCTGCTACCACTCAAGAAATTGAGGAAAGCCATACGAATGGAAAGGGAAATCAGGGGGAAATAATGATATAAACATGGAGGATCTTTTTGAGAAACCCAGTTTATATCAAATAAAAATCAGGGAGAGGAAGATACTTTTTCGAACATTTACAAAAGTAATAAAAATAAATTTATTGAAAACATGTTTTATGATAATTAGAGATGAAAAATCATAGGAAATGAAAATGAAAATAAGAAAATTTAGGGAAAACACAAATGATTTAGTTAAAATGGTAACAAAATTGTCGAGAAGTTAAGGAGGTAACAAAAATATTTGAACTTTATCTAAATCTTTGGTTTGCATAATATTTATGATTATTGTATAATTTTAAAAATATTTGTAATATTCAGCAACTTTTCTTAACTGTGGTTCAGTGTTTCCACAGAAGAACAATATGGGTGTGATGTAATTTTGTGGCTTCTGATCCTGAACTGTACAAACCGTCTAAACAAAGAGTCTTTGTTTATACAAAGACCATGGATTTTCTCAGTTAATTTATTTTTGCCAGAACCATGGACTGATTTCCCATCCCATAAAGAAGAACATAAGTACTCCCAACATAGTATATTTAATCTAAAAAATCTAAAGCAAAACATATTTGACACATTTGTGTGCGTGCAGAATCGGCCCAGCGTGCCCAAGTTCGGCACCTGGGACAGCGACAATGTGGGCTACACGGTCTACTTCAACAAGGTGCGCGAGAACAAGGGCGCCACCGCGCCGCCGCTCCAGCGGCCGTTCAACCCCAACGACCCGGAGGAGGAAGCCCCGAGGGTGATCGCCCCGGGCTCCAGGCCGGCCACCTCGAGCGGCGACCGCGCGGCGGCCCAGCAGAACGGGCAGCAGCACCGGCGAGCCGGGAGCAGCAGCAGCGTGGCCACCGACCGGGGCGGCAGGGTCGCCGAGAAGAGCAAGTTCGCGCCGCCGCCGCAGTACCACCCGCGGCCACAGCCCGCCCACCACCAGCCTCCGGCCGGCCACGGCGGCGACAACGGCCACCACCGCTCTCCGTCCGGGCACGGCGGCGACCACGGCCACCACCACCACCACCTGCCGGCCGGGGCCGGGCACGGCGGGCACCACAAGCCGCAAGAGGCGAGGTACAAGCCGGCCGGTGCCCGGGCGCGGTCCGCCTCGCCGAACCACGCGCCGGTGAGTCGCCTACCTGCCTGCTGCGTTTATACGCCTCAAGTGCGTGATGGGCTCGCGCTGAGTGACTGACTGACGACGCGTCGCGCGCAGGGGCGGCAGAGGCCGACGGCGGTGCCCAAGTTCGGGGCGTGGGACGAGCAGAGCGCGGCGGCGCAGGGGTACACGGTGCAGTTCGACAGGGTGAAGCATGACCGGGAAGCGGCCCGCCGCGGCGCGGTGCCGGACCTGCATCGCCGCCGCATGCCGTCGCCGGAGAGCTACACGGCCGCGAGCCGGTCCCGGCAGCACACCCCCTTCTACTCAAAGGTACGCACCTACTCCACAGTCCACACCATGCCACGGTGATCGCGCTCTGTGTTCCTGAGCTGAAATGTGACGTGCGTGCAGATGTTCGGGTGCTTCCTCCCTCACACCACAGAATGAGACGAGGCTGTCTGAAGCTCTGAACACGACCCTGACCTTACTTACGTCACGCGTGTGTGTCATTTTTGTTTCCTTTTTCTTCGTCGGCCTTGAGAGGATTCCTGTTCTTCTTGTCCAAGGCTGTGGTCTATTCATTCTTCTCTTTCTTGCTCGCTCTTGCTTTGGGTTGGCATTTGCAAGGTGGGTTTGTGGGGCTTTTGTACGTACGGTGGGTTGTGATGTGTATGATTATGTGCATATTGTTCTATTGTTTTTCTGGGATCTCCGTCTTGTCTTTGCGTTTTTGCTGATCTTTCAAAAATTTAAGAACTTTGCGTTTTTGTTTGATTTATATGATGCTGATAACCATAGAAATTAAAATAATTAACATATTTAGGTTACCCTAAAATAATATGATAAATGTTAGGAGGCTAGGCAAATTTTATTTAAGACTAGTATAAATTACCATCACCATAAGATTATTGACATGATATATCACATACGATCGACTAGGAATATGTAGCACATACGCATATTCGTCAATGACACATGTCACGAGAGAGAGGGTCACAACATACGAGAGTATCGGATGTTAGAGCATCTCCAGCCGCGCCCTAAACAGGCCCCAAGGCCTTTTTTTATTGTCGGCGTGAGAAAATGGTCCAATTGTGCTTTCGGAAGCCAGTTTTTCGCTGGTTAGGGCCGAATTTGGCCCCGACGGACCGAGGCCGAACCCGGCGCACTCGGGGCGCCCGGAGGCGCCGGGGGAAGCGTTTTTGGCGCGAAACGTCTGTGGATCCGTCAAGTCAGCGTCTAGACGCGGTCGTCGTCCTCATCGCATCGTTTCCTGCGGAAATCAATGCAAAGGCTGCGCCGCTGGCTAGCCTTCCATTGATTCCCCATGGGTGGCGCAGTGAAGATGCGCCGACGCGCGTCCCGTCCTCTCCCGCCTCGCGTTCGCCCACTCGCCACCCGCCCGCGACTATATAAGTCGTCCTTCCCCTTGCCGGTGGCCACACACCTCTTGCTAGGCTTCTCTCGCCGCCGACACCCTTCTCCCCCTTTCGCTCCTTCCGCCACCGGCGCCTTCTCTCTCCACCAATGGCCGAGCGCTACCCTGGCGACGGAGCTGTGGCCAACAGCTTCGCCCCCCGCCACCTGCACGAGTCTGAAGCCCGTCTCCTCTACGAGGCGAACTACCCGACGCCATCGGACATGCGGGCGTTGAGCTCGTGGAAGCTGAGCGCCAGCGGAGTCCCGGCGCCACCGCCACCCTCTGGAGCTGACCGGCACGCGGAGTCGCGCACATCCGGTTGTCGCTGTCGGCGAGCTCGCGGAAACAGCCGAGGTACGCCCCCGATAGCAACACGATGTGGACGGCGTACTTCGAACGCCGCCACGCCAACCAGCTTGCCCCCACCAACAACGCTGACCCCCGTGGCCGCTTCAACTCCGAGGGGGTGACGCCAATGGTGGGGCGTCTCCGGCCGCACGTTGGCGGCTGTCCTCGAGCACATCGAGGGCGGCAACTCGCTGCGTTTGGAATACCCGGTGCCCCCTCCTTCTCTCGCCGTCGTGACAGTTCTTTGACGCCGAGGCGCATGGAGACGACGTCTTCCTCCTCGTCCGGCTCCCGCTCCCGCTCCTCCGGATCGCATGTGCTCCTCCCTGTCAAGACGGAGCCGCTGGAGACCCCGCTCGGGTGGCGCATGCGCAACGGCGTCATCGTCATCAATGAGGGCGGCTCCTCCTCCCGCCTCGCCAAGCCGAAGACTGAGCCGACGCTCCTCCCCGTGAAGCAGGAGCACCTCGACATGGCCGTCGACGACGAGACGTCGCTCAAATGGGCACGGGACGACTACGTCAGGGAGGAGATGGAGCGCCATCGTCTCGGCCGCGAGGAAGGCGACATTGTCATCCTCGACGACAGCGACGAGGAGGCACCCAGGCCGTCCAACCCCGTCCGCCACGGCGACCCAGGGGAAGGGGTGCAACAAGGACGGTGGAATGCACGACGACGACGACGACAACTACAACGACGACTACACCAACTTCTACAAGCTTCTCGGCACTGGAGGGTTGAACGGCTCGAGATGCTCTTAGTTGTATGACGATTAATAAAGATGTAGGTCTGCATCATGCGGTGGTCATGGGTTTCACCTTTCTTTTTATGAAAAAAATATATTCAAATACATTCATGGTGGTGGGAGTTGCATGACCTTTTTTTTTTCTCGAAAAGGGGAAGTTGCATAACTAGTGAAATCAAATAGATATTGATTAGAGTTGCATATAACAAACCCAAGGGAGACAATTTTTACCGCACGGTAGACATGGTGAGCAATCTCCAAACCATTTAGAAAAAAAGGGAGGCAATTGTTTCCAAATCCAGTGGTAGCAACTGGGCTAGAAATTTGGCTAGTTAAATACATAACTCAATCACGCATGTACTTGAGCACGCCGGGGATGTGAACACCATAGAAATAGTTGTCCCAGTCGATGGACTTGGGGTCGAAATCAAAGTAATATTCCTCTGCACCGTTGTCATCCTTCTTCTTCTTGATCGCCATCCTCAGCCTCTCCGTGTTCATGTCATCAAAGCTTCACACGGTCGAGAAAAAATCAAGTCTCTGTAAAAATAAAATGTCACATTCTGATGCGTACGTACGTACCAGCCTTTGAACAAGCTGTATGGCGCGTAGAGCTCGATGAGCTGCACGATGAACCTGTACTTCCTGCTGAGGTCGTCGTAGCGCCGCGAGAAGACGCCGCAGAGCGCGATGTTCACCAGCCGAAGCATCTGTTCTCCAACGTACCAGCCCAGCAGATTGAGTGAGTAATCACATCCTCATCTCACTCCAATGAGTCTCATCTCTCATCCCATGTTGAAATGGCGGGCTAATTTGAATTTACCTCGAGCGGGAGCCTGTACCTGACGGCCATGTACAGGCTCAGCCGCGCCACCGTGCTGAAGAAGCGCATCTTGTTCAGCCGGACGGGCTCGCCCTTCCTCCCGATGCGCGGCGGGTTGTCGTAGAAGTAGCGGTGCCCCGTCTCCGCCAGGATCGCGTAGGGCGCCGGGTTGCGCAGCGACGACGTCACATGGTAGATGGTCTGCGCCGGCTCCTCCGAGTGCGCCGCCATGGCCACCATCATGGCGTTCACCACCATGTCGCCCGGAATCTGTGTCCAAAACAGTTGGGTGACTTGCTGGGTACGTACGTACGTACTGTACGTGAATTGATCAGGGTAACTTTGTAATAAGAAAACTTGATTACCACGTCCATTATCAAACTGAGGTCCACCAGGAAGAATGGCAAGGTCTGCTTGGCGTAACCGATGACCACCGCGTCGATCGTCCTGCGGAAGCGGAACATGAAGATGTCCATTCAATTAATGCTTATACGTACATTGTTGTAGTTTACTGTCGTGGGCAAAGAATCAAGAAATAGGTTCTTGACATTGACAGAGTTTCTGTCACCTGATTCCTTCCATCCATCCAGGCAATGGCTCCTTGAGGATGCTGGTTATGATGCTCGGCCGGACGATAACCACCGGAAGCTCTCCTCGCAGATGCCCCAGCAGCATCTCCCCCATTGCCTTGGTGAAGACGTACGTGTTTGGCCACCCAAACTCTCGAGCCCTTCATTCATTTCAGTTGCCCATGAAAACACATGTAACAGATGTGTCAGCTTTCAGTGTGAAGTACCAGTGACAGAAAGTAAACAAGCATATGGTGTATGTTGTTGTTCATGTCTGACCTCTTGAGGCCAAGCTCCTTCATGGTTCTCCTCTCAGCCTTCTCTGAAGAACAGTTGGCCTTCAGCTCTCTCCTGGTCTCTCTGATCAGATTTAGCTCGGATTCGATGTCCAAATGTGTGCCCTCCCTTAGTGTCTCACCCATCAAGAATGGCTTCTCTAGTATTAGTCCCTCTTGTTCACCAGCTACATAGGCTGCTCAAATAATGTAATTCATTTACGAGTTTGTAGAATTCATGATGGCATGGAACAGAAGTGCATAGATCATGTCTTATACTACAGTATAGAGCTTGATTCCCACCAGTTGAAACATGAAGCAGCATCTTGAGTTTCGTACACTTCTTTGCAAACGCGCAGACGTGCTTCGCTCCCAAGACATTAGCATCGAAAGCCACATCGTATCTGAAAAAGGCATCATATCATGATCACTTATTTCAAGGATTCAAGCAGCATGTATGTTGTGTCACTAATAATCTCTTACAAATACATGTCATGAGAGGAGATTCCTACGGTTCCCGGCTTACAAGGAAACACTGGCTCAAACCTTTCAGAGAAGTTTGTAGTCGCAGCTATGTTGACGATGATGTCTATGTCCTTGTACAATTCTCTCAGGTTGGCAGTGTCTAGTCCAAAGTTCTCATACATGATGTCTCCTGCCAAAGGGCAGATCTTTTCTTCCATCAAATCGTCGAACCCCATACTGTGTTTTTCTTTCAGAACCAGAAAGATCTCCCTCCCTATGACCTGAAAAATACCGAAACAGAGTTCATAAATTACTGTTGCAGTACTATGCAGCTCTAGAATTACTCTTCAGAGGAAGTATATTTTCTCAGGAGTCAATGCTGTTAACCCAATTGCAGACTTGTTACTAGATTCAGAAAATCTGCATTTTTTCAGTTTATTTCTCAAGTGAGCTGGGGACACCTCAACTACTACCGTGTCCATGAATCTCACATCCTTCTCCCTTTTTCGTGCTCTGTTGCCATTCATTTCCCCACGGATATTTGCGGTAATTTGCCACTGCATCCTACTTATTACCGTCTTTACTCCCCTGAAAGGATTTCTGCAGCTTCCACCGCAGAATTGCTCAATAAGAAACATCCATCTCGTGAATGGGTGGAGTAAATTTAATTTTCTTCACATGATTCATTCATGACCCTACTTCTATCGGTGGACAGCAAGATGCATTTATGTTGACTTGAATTTTGGTGAATGGCTGATTAAAGTAAATGAATCGCTTGACATATGTAGCAACCAAATAACTGTGGTATTTATTCGTAGAAAATACATTTTATACAAAAACAGTCTGTGATATTGAATTCTTTGATCAATACAGCAAACATCTTTCAGCCAAGTTCTTTTTGTTGCTGAGACCGGCGGGTTTCTCTCCCTTTCGGAATAGAAGCCAGACTCTCTTTTCTTTAATCAAGTACTTATCTACTTTAAACCAAATGGGCAGGGAACTCCCATGAATCTTTTGTGAGCAAAGATTCGAGAGTGCGTAAGGTGTGCATGAGTTGCGTGCAGCATGAGTTTGGATATCACCTATATTTGCGCACGTGCACACAATTAGTTATTCTTGAAGAGAATGAATTGTTCCGGACCCTCTAGTATTTATCCTTGAATGGTGGAGAGAAATTCACTCTGTTCTTGAATGGTAGAGAGAAGTTCAGAAACTATTATTTTAAAAAAAGGAAGTTCAGAAACTAAGCAAGCATTATGTTGTCAAGAACAAAATGGCAATGAAAGTTGAGACGCGGGGGAGTGACAAGACATGTGGTCGAAATAAAAAGAGTCCAGAATGAACTGCTTCACCTCAGTCTGAACCCGAAGCTTCGCAGATTCGACATGGCGGGCACGAACCAAGAGGAAGAGCTTCTTGACATCAGGCTGAACCCTCAGTATCTTCTCCACAAGAACTGCCCTCGCATCAGAGAACACCAGCGTACAGTCCTCTGAGCTGATCAGCTAAAACGCAGTGCACATCCTGAACGACTAGCCGTGCATGAACACATACCTTTTCCTAAGAACCCAGTTGAACCGGTTATGAGGATGCTCTTGCCCCTGAAGTATCCTACCACCATGCGCTCGTCCATTTCGCCGAGCTTGCGAGCCTCGAGAGGGCGTGAGATTTATGCCTCCTGGTTAAAAGAGTATCTGTTGGGTGTTAGGTTGTGAACGGAGGTATCAGTGTGGTTTTCCAGAGGAATTGGTGGTCGTGTATTTATAGGGAAGGAAGGAGAAGATGTGCTTCAGAGGACAGATAGAAGCGGTGGGTCATGTGCTGAAAACGCAGCCCAGTTCCTATTGCTACACCACGATTGCGATTTCTACTTCAGAAATAATAATGACATTTGGTCATCAGAGATAATGGTCCCCGTATAGATGAGATCATTTTTTCTCATCTGAAAATGTTGGAATATTTCTTTCTTCTCAACCACTCAGATCAATATATAACACAGGTAGATGAGATCATTTTTCTCGTCCCAAAATGTTCAAATAGTTTCTTTGGTCTCAACCACTTAGATCAATAATATTGGTAGTTGGAGAGGCTAAGTCGGTTGGGTGCGCCGTTTTGCTAATGGCGCTGACATATATTGCTAAGGAAGATTGCATGAATAAGCTGTGTAAAGCATGGTTTCGGATACCACCCGACAGTGTTAAGACGATGGTGAACTCGGAGTTTCTGTGATTTGACAAAGGAAAAGTGTTTAAAACACCGAGCTGATCTTCTTCTCTCGTAAGCCTCCTTCTCCGCGCGCCATGTGCCCGCATCAGCTGCCCACCGTTTCACCATAACCTTATCCTATCTGTACGAAGCAGCTCCTCCACATATTTTCTTTCTTTTTTCTTTCTCTTACATCTCATCGCGCGTCATGGCAGAGCACAAACACAACAGCTTGGAAATAGGAAGAGTTTGACCCCGGCCGTTGGCACTAGCAGCCGGAGCTCTTCCAACGGCATAGCTATAGAGTCGGAGCTACTTCAGCGGTATAGCTGCAAAGCAGCCTCTATGGAGGGGAGCCATGGCGAGCACCACCACGATGAGGGAACCGGGAGGTGCTGCCAGCGATGCGAACGATGCTCGTCGGCGAACGCCGGTGCTGCAATGCAGCAACGTGTCCACGGCCGCCGAGATGTTGCACGGCAACTTTCTCCATGGCTCGCAACCTCGTGCTCCCGCGACCGCTTGTCGCCGGCGTTGGAGCTGCCATGGAGCGCCCGTCGCCAGCGGCGGAGCTGCAATGCAACCTTGTGCTTCGCAGCAAGCTGGAATGGAGCATCGGTTGTGCGCCATCGCTGGCGTCGAAGCTGTCATGGAGCGTCGGTTGCCCACGCGGAGCTGTAGTGGAGCGCCCATCGCAGGCGTCAGAGCTGCAATGCGACCTTGTGCTTCGCAGCAAGCTGCAATGGAGCATCGGTTGTGCGCCCATCGCTAGCGTTGAAGTTGTCATGGAGCGTCGGTTGCCCACGCGAAGCTGCAGTGGAGCGCCCATCGCAGGCGTCAGAGCTGCAGTGGAGCGCCCGTCGTTAACGATGGAGCTGCAATGTGGCTCCCATCGCCGGCTTCCGAGCTGCAGTGGGGCGTCCGTCCCCGGCGTCCGAGCTGCAATGGAGCTTGCTGATGGCTCGATGCAGCATCGCGGGCGGCACTTGGGGAGCTCGGCGCTGCTGCTACACATGGAGTTGATGTCATTGCCATGACCCTCGGTGTCGGGGATATGACCCCGCGGGATAAACCGCGGATTGGGCCGGGTTAGACCGTAGGCGGCTTAAAGAAGCATAGACTCGATGAGCTATAGAGATGACGATAAGGCAAGCAAGAGGACTTACCCAGTGAGCCGCCTGGCGGCCAAGTACCTAAAGACGACGGTTCAAAGCTCACAAGGTGGAAGACGCTAGAAGCTTTCCTAACTTGAGAAACAAGACAAGGTAGAATTATAATAGGTCACGAGCATTTATTGACCCGGACTCTGTTGTAAACTCGAGGCCTCCGCCTATATATAAAAGGGAGCTCTTGAGCCGAAAGGAAGAGGAAAGAAACTCTCGAGAGCTAGGTTAGCTAATCCGCATCCTTGTAATCGAGATCAGCATCAATATAGACACAAAAGCATGACGTAGGCTTTTACCTCCATTGAAGGGGCCGAACCTGGATAGATTCGCCTCTCGTTCCCGATCAACCCCTTCGAGTCGCCACACAGCGACAGTGGCCTCACATCTAAGTCCTTTCATGATGTCATCTTCTGTGACAAAACCACGACAGTTGGCGCCTGATGTCCCACAAGCGTATGGAATCGCAACAGTTTTCGAGGGTAGAGTATTCAACCCAAATTTATTGATTCGCTCATAAGGGGAAGCTAAAGGATATTCTCAAGTATTAGCAGCTGAGTTGTCAATTCAACCACACCTGAAAGATTAGTGTCTGCAAGCAAAGTATCAGTAGCAAGGTAGTATGATAGCAACGACACCAGAAAAAGCTTTGGCAATCCCCGGCAACGGCGCCAGAAAAAGCCTTGTTGACGGGATGTTAGCGCCAACAAAGTCTTGCAACAAGTAACATCGGAGTAGCAAGGAACAGTAGTAGCAGCAACAACAAAGTAACAAGTAACAGCAGTAGCAGCAGCAGCAAAGTAACAACAGTAGTGACAGCAGCAAAGTAACAGCAGTAGTGACAGCAGCAAAGTGGCCCAATCCCTCTTGTAGCAAGGGACAAGCCTAGGCAAAATAACATAGCGAGGACCAGTAGTAAAAGACTCGTAGGCAGTGGATCGGTGATGGATGAGTGTGACGGATGTGATTCATCATGTAACAGGTATAACACGGAGAGATAAGTAACTAGCTCCCGTTCATCAATCTAATGTAGGCATGTATTCCGTATGTAGTCATACGTGCTTAGGGAAAAGAACTTGCATGACATCTATTGTCCATCCCTCCCGTGGCAGCGGGGTCCTAATGAAAACTACGGGATACTAAGATTCTCCTTTTAATAAAGAACCGGACCAACACATTAACACGTGATGAATACATGAACTCCTCATACTATGGTCATCTCCGGGAGTGGTTCCGGCTATTGTCACTCCAGGGTTGCCGGGTCATAACACATACTAGGTGACTACAACTTGCAAGATAGGATCTAAAACACACATATATTGGCGACAAAATAATAGGTTCAGATCTGAAATCATGACACTCGGGCCCTAGTGACAAGCATTAAGCATAGCCAAGTAGTAGCAACATCAATCTAGAACATAGTGGATACTAGGGACCAATCCCCGTCAAGAACTAACTCGATTACATGATAGATCTCATCCAACTCATCACCGTCCAGTAAGCCTATGAGGAGATTAATCAAGAACGATGAAGAGCATCATGGAATTGTCGATGAAGAAAGGTTGATGATGACGATGACGACGACTTCCCCTCTCCGGAGCCCGAAACGGACTCCAGATCTGCCCTCCAGATGAAGAACAGGATGTGGCGGCGCCTCCGTGTCGCAAAACGCGATGAAACCTTCTCTCTGATTTTTTCCCAAGCAAAACGGAAGATATAGGACTGAGATTGGGGGCGGTGGTGCCACGTGGGCCCCACAAGCTTGCATGGCGCGGCCTAGGGGGGTGGCCGCACCGTGTGGGATTGTGGCCCACTGGCACACCCCCTCACGTGGATCTTTGCGCAGGTATTTTTCTTTTATTCCAGAGAAAATCTCCGTAAATTTTCAGGACGTTCCGAGAACTTTCATTTCTGCACAAAAACAACACCATGGCAATTCTGCTGAAAACAACGTCAGTCCGGGTTAGTTCCATTCAAATCATGCAAATTAGAGTCCAAAACAAGGGCAAAATAGTTCGGAAAAGTAGATACGACGGAGACGTATGAACGCCCCACTGTGGGCTATCGCAAGGTGGAGTCGTGTTCTCGGAGGGGGCTCTTCCAGGGTTCAAGAGCTACGTGGCGGGTCGTATGACCAAGAGTCGCCGCGGCAAGATCTACATCGACGATTCAAGTTGGGGCCCCGACGCCGACTCAATCGAGTATGGGTACCGGGTCCTCTTCAGCAAGATCCACATGTTCATCGGCAAGATCAATGAAACGACGCCCGAGCCAGACATCTACACAAACATCGTGGAGCCGGCTCGCCGCATTCAACCCGATCGGTGTAGGGCCGACCGAAGCCGAGCCTTCATGGAGAACATCGGATTCGTCTGTCCTCTCAAAGGTGGGAACACTGAAGGCCAAGGCAACAACAAGCGGGAGCGGCCTGAAGGCGGGCCAGAATTTGCGTTCAGCTCCAACGCGAGTTTCAAAACCAACATCAGAACGATCGTCGTGGAAGGATTCATCAACCGAAGAGGACGCACAACTACGAGGATGCGCTCAGAGCGCCTTGTCCCAAACATAGTACTCAAGGGAAGCCGACCAATCATTCATGGGAAAACTGCTACATCATGTAGGATTTCCAGAACTGGTTTCTCGAGAACAGCCAAGAGGGACATCCGGGTCAGTATGCCCCTGGCGGGTTATCTAGGGATCTCGAGTAGCCAAGTAGTGGTTGATACGTCCATTTTGCATCATGCTTTTATGTTGATATTTATCGCTTTATGGGCTGTTAACACTTCACGGTACAATACTTATGCCTTTTCTCTCTTAATTTGCAAGGTTTACATGAAGAGGGAGAATGGCGGCAGCTGGAATTCTGGCCTGAAAAGGGAGAAAGTTTGAGATACCTATTCTGCACAAGTCCAAAAGCCGTGAAAGTCAACGAGGAATTATTTTGGAATTTATAAAAAATACCGGGCGGAAGAAGTACCAGAGGGGAGCCACTAGGAGGCCACAAGCCTGCTAGGCGCGACCTACCCCCCTGGCCGCGCCTAGGGGGCTTGTGGGATCCCCGCTGGCCCTCTGGCTCCCCTCTTTTGCTATAAGGAGGGTTTCGTTCCAGAAAAAATCAGGAGGAGGCTTTCGGGAGGAATCGCCGCTGCCACGAGGCGGAACTTGAGCAGAACCAATCTAGAGCTCCGGCAGGGTCGTCCTGCCGAGGAAACTTCCCTCCCGGAGGGGGAAATCGTCGCCATCGTCATCACCAACACTCCTCTCATCGTAGGGGACTCATCACCATCAATATCTTCATCAGCACCATCTCATCTCCAAACCCTAGTTCATCTCTTGTAACCAATCTCCATCTCGCGACTCCGATTGATACTTGTAAGGTTGCTAGTAGTGTTAATTACTCTTTGTAGTTGATGCTAGTTGGATTACTCGGTGAAAGATTATATGTTCAGATCCTTGATGCTATTCAATACCTCTCTGGTCATGAAAAAATTATGCTTCGTGAGTAGTTACTTTTGTTCCCGAGGACATGGGATAAGTCTTGCTATAAGTAGTCATGTGAATTTGGTATTCGTTCAATATTTTGATGTGTTGTATGTTGTCTCTCCTCTAGTAGTGTTAGTCGACTACATAACACTTCACCATTATTTGGGCCTAGAGGAAGGCATTGGGAAGTAGTAAGTAGATGATGGGTTGCTAGAGTGACAGAAGCTTAAACCCTAGTTTATGCGTTGCTTCGTAAGGGGCTGATTTGGATCCACTAGTTTAATGCTATGGTTAGACTTTGTATTAATTCTTCTTTAGTAGTTGCGGATGCTTGCGAGAGGGGTTAATCATAAGTGGGATGTTTGTCCAAGTAAGGGCAGCACCCAAGCACCGGTCCACCCACATATCAAACTATCAAAGTAGCGAACGCGAATCATATGAACATGATGAAAAATAGCTTGACAGAAATTCCCATGTGTCCTCGGGAGCGCTTTACCTCCTATAAGAGTTTGTCAAGGCTTGTCCCTTGCTACAAAAGGGATTGGGCCACTTTGCTGCACCATTGTTACTATTGTTACTTGCTACTTGCTACGAATCATCTCACCACACAACTTTCTGTTACCGTTAATTTCAGTGCTTGCAGTGAATACCTTGCTGAAAACCACTTGTCAGATCCTTCTGCTCCTCGTTGGGTTCGACACTCTTACTTATCGAAAGGACTACGATAGATACCCTACACTTGTGGGTCATCAAGACTCTTTTCTGGCGCCGTTGCCGGGGAGTGAAGCGCCTTTGGTAAGTGGAATTTGGTAAGGAAATATTTATATAGTGTGCTTGAATTTATTGTCACTTGTCACTATGGAAACTAATCCTTTGAGGAGCTTGTTCGGGGTATCTTCACCTCGAACAGAAGCACAAGGAGTTGCTCCTCTACCTGCTGCACCTACTGAAAATATTTGCTATGAATTTCCTTCAGGTATGCTTGAGAAACTGCTGGCTAATCCTTTTACAGGAGATGGAACATCACATCCCGACTTGCATCTAATCTATGTAGATGAAGTTTGTGATTTATTTAAGCTTGCAGGTTTGCCCGAGGATGAGGTCAAGAAGAAGGTATTTCCCTTATCTTTGAGGGATATAGCATTGACATGGTATAGGCTATGTGATGATACTGGATCATGGAACTACAACCGATTGAAATTGGAATTTCATCAAAGGATTTATCCTATGCATTTGGTACATCGTGATCGGAATTATATTTATAATTTTTGGACTCGTGACAGAGAAAGTATAGCTCAAGCTTGGGGGAGGCTTAAATCAATGTTATATTCATGCCCCAACCATGAGCTCTCGAGAGAAATTATCATTCAGAACTTCTATGCTCGGCTTTCTCATGATAATCACACCATGCTTGACACTTCTTGTACCGGTTCTTTTATGAAGAGAGATATTGACTTCAAATGGAATTTATTGGAAAGTATTAAACGTAACTCTGAAGATTGGGAGTTTGATGAAGGTAAGGAGTCAGGTATGAATCTCAAGTTTGATTGCGTTAAATCCTTTGTGGAAACAAATACTTTTTGTGATTTAGCGCTAAATTTGGACTTGACTCTAAGATAGTAGCTTCATTGTGTGAATCATTTGCTGCTCATATTGATCTCCCTAAAGAGAAGTTGTTTAAATATCATCCTCCCTTAGAAGTCAATGTAGTTAATCCCAATCCAGTTGAAGAGAAAGTCATTGCTTATAATGATCCTATTGTTTCTAGTGCTTACATTGAGAAACCACCTTTCCCTGTTAGGATAAAGGATCATTCTAAAATTTTAAATGTGATACATAGGGGCTACATTAGAACACCTACACCCCGTGAGAAAAATAGAGTTGAACCTAGCATTGCTATTATCAAAGATCTCATGTCCGACAATGTTGATGGCCATGGTATTCACTTCTGTGAAGATGCTGCTAGAATTTCTAAACCACATGCTAGAGACAAACATAGGCCTGTTGTTGGCACGCCTGTTGTTTCTGTTAAGATAGGATATCATTGTTATCATGGTTTATGTGATGTGGGTGCTAGTGTTAGTGCAATACCTCAATCCTTATATGATGAAATTAAAGAAGAGATTGCACCTGTTGAGATGGAACCTATTGATGTCACTATTCAGCTTGCCAATAGAGATACTATCTGCCCTTTGGGAATTGTTAGAGATGTTGAAGTATTGTATGGCAAAACAAAGTATCCTGCTGATTTTCTCGTTCTTGCTACCACACAAGATAGCTTTTGTCCCCCATCATATTTGGCAGACCCTTCCTCAATACTGTCAATGCTCATATTGAATGTGAGAAGCAAACTGTCACTGTTGGCTTTGAAGGTGTGTCACATGAGTTCAATTTCTCCAAGTTTGGTAGACAACCTCATGAAAAAGAGTTGCCTAGTAAGGATGAAATTATTGCCCTAGCTTCTATTGTCGTGCCTCCTACTGATCCTTTAGAGCAATACTTGCTTGAGCATGAAAATGATATGCATATGGATGAAAGGGATGAGATAGATAGAGTTATCTTTGAACAATATCCTACCCTTAAGAATAATTTGCTTGTTGAACTGCTCGGAGATCCACCCCCACCAAAGGGTGATCATGTGTTCGAGCTCAAACAGTTGCCTAATACTCTTAAGTATGCTTATCTCGATGAAAAAGAGATATATCCTGTTATTATTATTGCTAGCCTCTCAGAGCATGAAGAAAAGAAGTTACTAAAAACTCAGAGGAAGCACCGTGCTGCTATTGGATATACTCTTGATGATCTTAAGGGCATTAGTCCCACTCTATGCCAGTACAAGATTAAAATTGATCCTGATTCCAAACCAGTTGTCGATCATCAACGGAGATTAAATCCTAAGATGAAAGAGGTAGTGAGAAAAGAAATACTAAATCTCCTGGAAGCAGGTATTATCTATCCTGTTGCTCATAGTGATTGGGGTGAGTCCGGTGCATTGCGTCCCTAAGAAGGGAGGTATTACCGTTGTCCCTAATGATAAGGATGAATTGATCCCACAGAGGATTATTACTGGCTATATGATGGTGATTGATTTTAGGAAATTGAATAAGGCCACTAGGAAAGATCATTACCCTTTGCCTTTTATCGACCAAATGCTAGAAAGACTGTCTAAACATACACACTTATGCTTTCTAGATGGTTATTCTGGTTTCTCCCAAATACCAGTTGCACAATATGATCAGGAGAAAACCACTTTCACCTGCCATTTTGGTACCTTTGCTTACAGACGTATGCCTTTTGGCTTATGTAATGCACCTGCTACCTTTCAAAGATGTATGATGGCTATATTATCCGACTTTTGTGAAAAGATTGTTGACGTTTTCATGGATGACTTCTCCGTTTACGAGTCTTGTTTTGATGATTGCCTCAGCAACCTTGATCGAGTCTTGCAGAGGTGTAAAGATACCAACCTTGTCTTGAATTGGGAGAAGTGCCACTTTATGGTTAATGAAGGCATCGTCTTAGGACATCAAATTTCTGAAAGAGGTATTGAAGTCGATAAGGCTAAGGTTGATGCGATCGAAAAAAATGCCATGCCCTACAGATATCAAAGGTATAAGAAGTTTCCTTGGTCATGCTGGTTTCTATAGAAGGTTCATTAAGGACTTCTCTAAGATTTCTAGGCCTCTTACCAATCTCTTGCAAAAGGATATTTCTTTTGTTTTTGACGATGATTGTGAGGAAGCCTTTGAAATACTTAAAAAGGCCTTGATAACTGCGCCTAATGTTCAACCATCTGATTGCAACTTACCCTTTGAAATCATGTGTGATGCTAGTGATTATGCTGTTGGTGCTGTCCTAGGACAAAGCGTTCATAAGAAATTGAATGTTATTCACTATGCTAGTAAAACTCTAGACAGTGCCCAAAGAAACTATGCTACTACTGAAAAGGAATTTTTAGTAGTCGTGTTTGCATGTGAAAAGTTCAGATCTTACATAGTTGATTCCAAAGTCACTATTCACACTGATCATGCGGCTATTAAATACCTCATGGAAAAGAAATACGCTAAAGCTAGACTTATCAGATGGGTTCTCTTGCTACAAGAATTTGATTTGCATGTTGTCGACAGGAAGGTTGCTGAGAACCCCGTAGCAGATAACTTGTCTAGGTTGGAGAATGTTCTTGATGACCCACAACCTATTGATGATAGCTTTCCTGGTGAGCAATTGAATGTCATCAATAGTTCACGTAGTACACCGTGGTATGCTGATTGTGCAAATTATATCGTTGCCAAATATATACTACCTAGTTTCACATACCAGCAAAAGAAGAAATTCTTCTTTGATTTGAGACATTACTTTTGGAATGATCCTCACCTTTATAAGGAAGGAGTAGATGGTGTTATTAGACGTTGCGTAACCGAACATGAACAGGGACATATCCTACAGAAGTGTCACTCCGAGGATTACGGAGGACACCATGCGGGAGATAGAACTGCACACAAGGTATTGCAATCAGGTTTCTATTGGCCTACTCTCTTCAAGGATGCCCATAAGTTTGTCTTGTCTTGTGACGAATGTCAAAGAATAGGTAATATCAGTAAATGTCAGGAAATGCCTATGAATTATTCACTTGTCATTGAACCATTTGATGTTTGGGGCTTTGAATATATGGGACCTTTTCCAAAATCCAACGGGTATACTCATATCCTAGTTGCTGTTGATTACGTTACTAAGTGGGTAGAAGCTATCCCAACTAGTAGTGCTGATCACAACACTTCTATCAGGATGCTTAAAGAAGTTATTTTCCCTAGATTTGGAGTCCCTAGATATCTAATGACTGATGGTGGTTCACATTTTATTCATGGTGCTTTCCGTAAAACGCTTGCTAAGTATGATGTCAACCATAGAATTGCATCTCCATATCACCCTCAGTCCAGTGGTCAAGTAGAGCTAAGTAATAGAGAGATTAAACTAATTTTGCAAAAGACTGTTAATAGGTCCAGAAAGAATTGGTCTAAGAAACTCGATGATGCACTGTGGGCTTATAGAACTGCTTATAAGAATCCCATGGGCATGTCTCCATACAAAATGGTTTATGTTCAAGCATGTCATTTACCTCTTGAGCTAGAGCATAAGGCTTATTGGGCAATCAAAGAGCTCAACTTTGATTTCGAACTTGCTAGTGAGAAGAGGTTATTTGATATTAGCTTGCTTGATGAATGGAGAGCTCAGGCATATGAAAATGCCAAGTTGTTCAAATAAAAGGTCATGAGGTAGCATGATAAAAGGATACAAAAACGTGAGTTCAATGTAGGTGATTATGTCTTGCTATATAATTCTCGTTTAAGATTTTTTGCAGGCAAGCTTCTCTCTAAATGGGAAGGTCCTTACATTGTTGAGGAAGTATATCGTTCCGGTGCCATCAAGATCAACAACACGGAAGGTTATTTTGCGAGAGTGGTAAATGGGCAAAGAATCAAGCATTATATCTCAGGTACTCCCATAAATGTTGAAAGCAATATCATCAATACCATAACTCCGGAGGAGTACATAAGGGATAGTTATCAGCCTGTTTCAGACTTCGAAAACAAAGAGGTATGTGATTTGGTAAGTAAACCGACTCCAAAACTTTTCCAGTAGGAATTTTCCTCCATTTTGGAATTTTTAGAAAAATAGAAAATTTTAAAGTAGTCCAGAAAGCGCACGAGGAGGCGACAAGCCTGCCAGGCGCGGGCCACCCCTGGCCGCGCCTGGGGGGCTTGTGACCACCTCGTGTGCCTCCCGGACTCCGTTTTCCTGCGGAGTACTCCTTCTGGTCGGGAAAAAACATTATATATTATTCCGAAAGGTCTGGCCCTCGTATCACGCAATTATCCTCCGTTTTCGTTTCGAGCCTGTTTCTGCCGCAAATTTAGAGCAAGATGTCGTCTCAGGAATCTGTAGGGGAGAACGATCTCCCTCAAGTCTATGAAGAAGTAAATGCTGATCTAAAAAGAATGGAGGTCATGGAGGCAAAGGAAAGGCTAACTAAAGAAACTAAGGGCAAAAGTAAGGAGAAGAATCCGGCGTTGGACGAAGGGCAATCTGTGCTCAACAAGGAAGAAGCTGAGGAAGAGGATTTTCTTCAACCCTACCTCCACCTTTTACCTCCATCCTTGATCAGGCTCTTGAGGTTATTTGAAATAACTCGTGTTCATAATACTTATCTGACTCGTGAAGTTGTTTTGCTAGAGAAACATATCATAGAGCTCCAAGGTATAAATCAAAGATTGATGGCCCTCTTGGAATCAAAAGACAAGACAGCTCCACCACCATCACCTCCAAAGGAAGACAACTAAGCACGGGTATGGGCAATCCCCTTGGCTTGTGCCAAGCTTGGGGGAATTGCCCCGGTATCGTATCACCATCACATCTTTTGCCTTTACCTTTTCTTAGTTCGATCCTTTTTGGTTTTATCTTTCTCTAGTAGAATGAAGTTCTTAGTGTTTTAGGCTTGAGTTTTGCTTTGTGTCACCCCCGATGTATTCGAGTTCATGAGTCATATAGTAAAGAGTGTTTTAGTTAAGGGCCTTGCTTCATGCCATGATCTAAAGAAAAGAATGATAAAAGAACAAAAGCATGAAAGATCATGTAATGATCTTATGGGAAGTGATGGCTCCACATATAAAAAGAATGTTGATTGAAACTTGTTGTGGGTGGACAAACGTAGACCTTGGTCATTGTTTCAATTAATAGGAAGTAATAAAGTAGGAGAGGTTCACATACAAATATATCATCTTTGACACCGTCTATGATTGTGAACACTCACTAAACTATTGCATGCTTAGAAGTAGATGTTGGACAAGGAAGACAACATAATGAATTATGTTTGCTTGGTTCCGAACAATATTATATGACTAGAGATCCCTTAGCATGTGACGATTGCTTCCACCTCATATCAGCCAAAACTCACGCACTAAGTAGAGATACTACTTGTGCATCCATAAACCTTCAACCCAGTTTTGCCATGAGAGTCCACCATACCTACCTATGGATTGAATAAGACCCCTCAAGTAAGTTGTCATCGGTGCAAGAAATAAAAATTGCTCCCTAAATATGTATGATCTATTACTGTGTGGAAAATAAGCTTTGTACGAACCTGTGATGAGGAAGACATAAAAGCGACAGACTGCATAATAAAGTTCTTTATCATAGGAGGCAATATAAAGTGACGTTCCTTCACACTAAGAAGACACACATCCAAACCCCAAAAGCGCATGACAACCTCTGCTTCCCTCTGCGAAGGGCCTATCTTGTACCTTTTACTTTTTTCCCTTGAAAGAGTCATGGTGATCTACACAAATTCCTTATTTTGCCTTTATCTTGGCTAACGTCATATGCTAGGGAAAGATCTATATTCATATGTCAACTTGGAAGTAAGTATTCATGAATTATTATTGTTGACATTACCCTTGAGGTAAATAGTTGGGAGGCGAAACTATAAGCCCCTATCTTTCTCTGTGTGCGACTGAAACTTTGATCTCATGAGTACCACGTGAGTTGTAGCAATTGTAGAAGACGAAAGGATGATTGAGTATGTGGATTTGCTTTACAAGCTCTTATTTGATTCTTTCCGATGTTATGATAAATTGCAATTGCTTCAATGACTAAAGGCTATTGGTTGTTAATTCTCAATAAGGTTCTTGATCCATAATTTACTTTGTGAAGGAATTATCACTGTAGCATAAGAGATTGGATGATGATATTGCTATTCTGATTATGATCATGATGCGTGCATGTCCGTATTTTGTTTTGTCGACACCTCTCTCTCTAAACATGTGGGCATATTTATTGATCTCGGTTTCTGCTTGACGACAAGCGAAGTCTAAGCTTGGGGGAGTTGATACGTCCATTTTGCATCATGCTTTTATGTTGATATTTATCGCTTTATGGGATGTAATTACACTTCACGGTACAATACTTATGCCTTTTCTCTCTTAATTTGCAAGGTTTACATGAAGAGGGAGAATGCCGGCAGCTGGAATTCTAGCCTAAAAAGGGAGCAAGTTTGAGATACCTATTCTGCGCAACTCCAAAAGCCGTGAAAATCAACGAGGAATTATTTCAGAATTTATAAAAAATACCAGGCGGAAGAAGTACCACAGGGGAGCCACCAGGAGGCCACAAGCTTGCTAGACGCGGCCTACCCCCCTGGCCGCGCCTAGGGGGCTTGTGGGCTCCCTGTTGGCCCTATGGCTCCCCTCTTTTGCTATAAGGAGGGTTTCGTTCCAGAAAAAAATCAGGAGGACGCTTTCGGGAGGAATCGCCGCTGCCACGAGGCGGAACTTGAGCAGAACCAATCTAGAGCTCCCGCAGGGTCGTCCTGCCGGGGAAACTTCCCTCCCGGAGGGGGAAATCGTCACCACCGTCATCACCAACACTCCTCTCATTGGAGGGGACTCATCACCATCAACATCTTCATCAGCACCATCTCATCTCCAAACCCTAGTTCATCTCTTGTAACCAATCTCCATCTCGCGACTCCGATTGGTACTTGTAGGGTTGCTAGTAGTGTTAATTACTCTTTGTAGTTGATGCTAATTGGATTACTCGGTGGAAGATTATATGTTCAGATCCTTGATGCTATTCAATATCTTTCTGGTCATGAACATAATTATGCTTTGTGAGTAGTTACTTTTGTTCCTGAGGACATGGGATAAGTCTTGCTATAAGTAGTCATGTGAATTTGGTATTCGTTCGATATTTTGATGTGTTGTATGTTGTCTCTCCTGTAGTGGTGTTATGTGAACGTCGAATGCATAACACTTCACCATTATTTGGGCCTAGAGGAAGGTATTGGGATGTAGTAAGTAGAGGATGGGTTGCTAGAGTGACAGAAGCTTAAACCCTAAGTTTATGCGTCCTTCGTAAGGGGCTCATTTGGATCCACTAGTTTAATGCTATGGTTAGACTTTGTCTTAATTCTTCTTTCGTAGTTGCGGATGCTTGTGAGAGGGGTTAATAATAAGTGGGATGTTTGTCCAAGTAAGGGCAGCACCCAAGCACCGGTCCACCCACATATCAAACTATCAAAGTAGCGAACGCGGATCATATGAACATGATGAAAACTTGCTTGACAGAAATTCCCATGTGTCCTCGGGAGCGCTTTACCTCCTATAAGAGTTTGCCCAGGCTTGTCCCTTGCTACAAAAGGGATTGGGCCACTTTGCTGCACCGTTGTTACTATTGTTACTTGCTACTTGCTACGAATCATCTTACCACACAACTTTCTGTTACCGTTAATTTCAGTGCTTGCAGAGAATACCTTGCTGAAAACCACTTGTCAGATCCTTCTGCTCCTTGTTGGGTTCAACACTCTTACTTATCAAAAGGACTACGATAGATCCCCTACACTTGTGGGTCAATAGTGGTCAGTACCATGTATTCACCACCAGTGTCGACAAATGGGACAATAAAGTCAGACGGAGAGCTATCAACATGGTTGAGCCACCGTTTCCGGAGTATCTCCATTGGTCTGAGCAGCCGATCACCTGGAGCCGAGAGGATCACCTCCCTCAGATTGACAACCCTCGAGATCTGGCCTTGGTCGTGGCACCCCAGGTGGGTGGTTATACCCTCACAAAGGTCCTCATGGATGGGGGAAGCAGCATGAACATACTGTATTATGACACCTTTCGGCGGATGAACCACCCTAATAGTAGCTTAGAAACTTCAACCACCGTTTTTCATGGCATCGTCCCCAGAAAGTCAGTATACCCAGTTGGGCAAATTAGGATTGATGTGGCCTTTGGTGATGAGCACAACTACATGGTTGAGCCTTTAACCTTTGAAGTTGTGAAGATTCAGAGCCCTTATCACTCTCTCTTCGGAAGGCCTGCTTATGCGTTTTTCATGGCTCGCCCTTGTTATGTCTACCTCAAGCCCAAGATGTTGGGTCCTAATGACACTATAACGGTGAGAGGTGAGAGGAAGATGGCTCGGGAGTGTGACGAAGGGGACGCTGCCTACGCTGAGCCACCCTGCGCCGCCGAGGAGCTAAATTTCTACACGGCTAATGTTGACCCGGTTGACATGAGTCCTCTCAAGAAGCCAACTACTGAGTCTGAAGAACCTGTGAAGTTCAAGACAACCGAAGATACCAAGCAAGTTGACTTCGTTCCAGGCGACTCATCCAAATAGTTCACCATTGGGACCGGTCTAGACCCCAAATAGGAAAGCGCGCTCATCGAGTTCATCTGTGAGAATCAGGACATCTTTGCATGGAAGCCTTCTGACATGCCTCGAGTACCAAGGGAACTCGATCAACACCATGTTAACATGGAACGAAAGATGAAACTAGTATGCCAGTACATGCGTTGCTTTAACGAGGAGAGATGTAAGGCCATCAGAGAAGAGGTAGCCCGACTCCTAGCTGCCGGGTTTCTCGTTGAAGTTTTTCACCCTGAATGGCCGGCTAACCCGATGCTTGTCTTGAAGAAGAACGACACTTGGCACATTGTGTTGATTACACATATCTCAAAAAAGCTTGTCCCAAAGATCCTTTTGCTCTCCCATGTATCGACCAGATCATTGACTCTACGACGGGTTATGAGCGCTTGTGCTTCCTGGACGCATACTCAGGCTATCAAAAAATCAAAATGGCTTAGGAGGATCAGGAGAAGATGGCTTTCAAAGCCCCCTTTGGCGCTTTCTGCTATGTCTCTATGCGTTTTGGGCTTAAGTGCGCAGGGGCAACTTATGAGCGATGTGTGAAGAATTGCCTCCACTCGTAGATCAGGCGCAATGCTCACGTTTATGTTGATGACATCATGGTAAAATCTCGAAAGAAGGAGACACTCTTGGGCGATATCAAGGAGATGTTTGATAACCTTCGCGTGTACTAGATGAAACTTAACTCGGTGAAGTGTGTTTTCGGGGTCCCCCCAGGTAAGCTGCTGGGCTTCATGGTCTCTGAACAAGGCATTGAATCTAACCCTGACAAGATCAAGGCGGTAAATTCACTGGGTAAGCCAGCTAATATAAACCAAGTCCAACGCCTGGCAGGCCATATCACAGCATTGAGCCGGTTTATAAGGTGCCTGGGGGAGAAGGCGATGCCTCTCTATCAGTTACTGAAAAAGACAAACAATTTTGTTTGGATTTGCGCTGCCAACGAAGCTTTTGAAGCCTTCAAGAAGCAGTTGGCCAAGCCACCAATTTTAGCCACCCCAACTCTCAAAGAGCCCATGCTCGTGTACATTGCTGCTAATTCAAAAGCGACAAGTGTTGCGGTTGTTGTCAAATGGAAGGAAGAAGGAAAGGAATATTCGGTTCAGTGGCCAGCCTATTTTATCAGTGAATTCTTGACCCCATCCAAACAGCGATATCCACATTGGCAAAAACTGGTCTTTGGAGTCTTTATGGCAAGCCGTAAGTTAAAACACTACTTTCAAGAGCATTCGATCACTATGGTCTATTCAGCACCCCACGGTGATATCATAGAAAATTGAGAGGCCATTGGTCGAATCGCTAAGTGGGCAATCGAGCTCGGCCCACATCAGGTGAAATATATGCCTCAGCCAACCATTAAGTCCCAAGCATTGGTAGATTTCATCAATGATTGGACAGAGCTACAAATTCGAGAAGACATGCCAGATAATACGTATTGGACCTTGCATTTTGACGGGTCCACATAATTAGAAGGATCTCGGGTTGTGGTTATGTTAACTTCTCCACGAAGTGACAAGTTCTGCTATGTTTTACGGCTTATGTTTCCATGTACTAACAATGCAGCTGAGTATGAGGCCCTTTTACACGGGCTAAGGATTGGTCAGGAAATGAACTTCAGCCGAGTCAGATGTTTGGGCGACTCAGATTAGGTGGTACAACAAGTTTTAGGGACTTGGGATTCTAAAGATTCGTTTGTCGGTGTTCTGGGATTGGGGTACCCAGACCTGCCTGCATGTGGCCCAGGGAGGGCCTGCTTCACCAGAGCAAACCAACAAGCCCGACATAGCTTAAGGAAAGGCCCTCGTGAGGGGCCAAGCCTCACGAGGAGGAGCAGCGTCAAGACCCGCACAAGGCCTCCTCGGCACCCCTCCGGAGGAGCGGATATTCCGAGGCAGGGTCGGGCCTTAGGAGTCAAGGATGATGCCAGAAAGGATAGGTGAGCAGCACATGGCAGGACGGAATAGTTTCCCCTTTAGTGCAAAGGAGGCGGGAGCGTACAGGTTTCCAAAGGAATCTTCCAAAGGTTTCCTTTCTAGTGCAATAAAGCAGCAGTCTCCCACTAGTAGGGCAAACATCACCCACGGGTCCGTCTCTACGGCGCAGACACTTACTTTGCAGGCGAAGATCATCTTTGGTTAGGGGAGCATGTTCCCGTGTTCCCCTTCAAAATTGGCCACTGTGGGATCCCTTCTTGCCGAAGCGATGAGGGAAGAGGACCCGGGCCTCCGCTATAAATAGACAGGGTAGGATACATGAGATTGGGGAGTTCATTTTCGGACAGCAGAACAACAGACTCAGTCGCTCAGCCTCCGGAGGCCCAAGAACACTGTACTAACTCATCCACCACCTCCGTGAGAGGCAATCCACCAAAAGCAGGAGTAGGGTTTTACGCTTCGCAATGGCCCGAACCTGGGTAAACTGCTGTGTTCTGTGTTCTCCTCGCCATCGAGTGAGTCCTTCATCGTTTCCATCGAATACTGGATTAGGCGAGGCGAAGCAGGGGAGATATTCAAACACGCCCAGTGTTCGAATCCTTAGGGGTTTTGGGGAGCCCAAAATCCGACATTTGGCGCGCCAGGTAGGGGAGTGTCGAGGTTTCCTCCAAGCTCCACGACTCCGATGGTTGACGCTCGCCGGGTACGCGCAGAACACTGATATGTCTCCAACGTATCTATAATTTTTTATGGTACCATGCTATTATCTTGTCAAACTTTAGATGTTTTGTATGCATTTTATATCCTTTTTGGGACTAACTTATTAACTCAGTGCCAAGTGCCAATTCCTGTTTTTTTCGTGTTTTTGACCTTTTTAAGAGGAGAATATCAAACGGAGTCCAAACGGAATAAAACCTCCAAAAAGTTTTTTTTTTTCCGAAATAGAAGATACGCAGGGAGCTTGAGAACCAAGGCAAAGGGTCCCGGGGGAGGGCCACAAGCCCCCCTAGCCGCGGCCTAGGGGGCCACACCTAGCAGGCTTGTGGGCCCCCCGTGGCTCCTTTGCCCTACTTCTTCCGCCTATAAATCCCCAAAAAATCTAAAACCACGGGAGAGAGCCACGAAAATACTTTTCCGCCGCCGCAAGCTTCCCTCTCCGCAAGATCCCATCTGGGGCACATTCTGGTGCCCTGCCGGAGGGGGGATTCGGACACGGAGGGCTTCTTCATCAACACCATTGCCTCTCCGATGATGCGTGAGTAGTTCACCACACACCTTTGGGTCCATAGCTAGTAGCTAGATGGCTTCTTCTCTCTCTTAGATCTTCAATACAAAGTTCTCCATGATCATCATGGACATCTATCCGATGTAATCCTCTTTTGCGGTGTGTTTGTCGAGATCCGATGAATTGTGGATTTATGATCAGATTATCTATGAATCTTATTTGAGTTTCTTCTGATCTCTTATATGCATGATTTCATATCCTTGTAATTCTCTTCGAGTTGTGGGTTTCATTTAGCCAACTTGATCTGCAGTTCTTGCAATGGGAGAAGTGCTTGGTTTTGGGTTCATACCGTGCGGTGTCCACACCCAGTGACATAAGGGGTAGCGAGGCACGCATCGTGTTGTTTCCATCAAGGGTTAAACGATGGGGTTTATATCTATTGCATGAATTTATCCCTCTACATCATGTCATCTTGCTTAAGGCGTTACTCTATTTGTTATGAACTCAATACACTAGATGCATGTTGGATAGCGGCCGATGTGTGGAGTAATAGTAGTAGATGCAAAAAGTATCGGTCTATTTGTCTCGGACGTGATGCCTATATGTATGATCATTGCCTTAGATATCGTCATGACTTTGCGCGGTTCTATCAATTGCTCGACAGTAATTCGTTCACCCACCATAATATTTTCTATCATGAGAGAAGCCTCTAGTGAACACTATGGCCCCGGGGTCTACTTCACATCATATTTTCAGCCTTTCACTTTTACTTTGTTGCACTTTCTGCCTTCAGATCTCACCTTGCAATCAATCGTGAAGGGATTGACAACCTCTTTGTAGCGTTGGGTGCAAGTTTGCTGTTTTTGCGCAGGTACTTTGGAGACTTGCCTTGATACTCCTACTGGATTGATACCTTGGTTCTCAAACTGAGGGAAATACATACTGCTACTGTGCTGCATCACCCTTTCCTGTTCAAGGGAAAAACCAACGCAAGCTCAAGAGGTAGCAAGAAGAATTTCTGGCGCCGTTTCCGGGGAGCATCAAGTCAAGAATAGTCTTCCTCCAATGTGTCAATTTCTGGCACCGGGGACTATTCTAAGTGAAGCTTATCCAAGTAACTGTTGCAAACTCATCTCTTTCATTTACTTTTTTGCCTCTCGTTTTCCTCTCCAACACTTCTAAAAAACAAAAATTTACAAAAATATTTGTATTTTTCGTTCGCCCTTTTCTTTCGCTTGCTTTCTGTTCGCTTGTGTGCTTGTCTGCTTGCTGAAGTCACCATGAGTGAAAACACCAAACTTTGTGACTTCTCGAATACTAATAATAATCATTTTATTAGTACTCCGATTGCTCGTGCCACTAGTGCGTAATCATATGAAATCAATGCTGCTTTGCTGAATCTTGTTATGAAAGAGAAATTTTCCGGCCTTCCTAGTGAAGATGCCGCATCCCATCTTAAACCTTGATTGAGTTATGCGATATGCAAAAGAAGAAAGATGTGGATAATGATGTGATAAAGTTGAAGCTATTTCCGTTCTCATTGCGAGATGGAGCAAAAACTTGGTTTTCATCTTTGCCCAAAAATAGTATTGATTGTTGGAACAAGTGCAAAGATGCTTATATATCCAAGTATTTTCCATCGGCTAAGATTATCTCTCTCCATAATGATATCATGAATTTTAAGCAAGTAGATCATGAACATGTTGCACAATCTTGGGAGAGAATGAAATTGATGATTAGAAATTGTCCCGCTCATGGCTTGAGTCTTTGGATGATTATACAAATCTTCTATGCTAGTTTGAATTTTGCTTCTAGAAATATCCTTGATTCCTCCTCCGGTGGAACTTTCATGGAAATCACATTAGGATAATCCACAAAAATCCTAGACAATATCATCACAAACTATTCTCAATGGCACGCTGAAAGGTCACCTACTAGTAAAAAAGTGCACGCTATAGAGGAAACTAACTCTTTGAGTGCTAAGATGGATGAGTTAATGAAATTGTTTGCTAGTAAAGGTTCTCCTTTAGATCCAAATGATACGCCCTTGTCCTCCTTGATTGAGAGTAGCAATGAGAGCTTGGATGTTAATTTTGTTGGTAGGAATAATTTTGGCCACAACAATGCTTTTAGAGGTAACTATATTCCTAGGCCTTTTCCTAGTAATCCCTCTAGTAAATTTGGCAACTCCTACAACAATGCTCATGGAAATTATAATAAATTACCCTCTGATCTAGAGAGTAATATTAAAGAGTTTATCAACTCGCAAAAGATTTTCAATGTGTCCATAGAAAAAAAACTGCTCAAAATTGATGACTTGGCTAGGACCGTTGATAGAATGTCTCTTGATATTGATGCTTTGAAATTGTGATGTGCTCCTCCCAAGATCAATATGGATGAAACTTTGAAAGCTATGCGTGTTTCCATGAATGAGTGTAAAGAAAGAACCGCCCAAATTCGTGCTAGACATGAATGGCTTAAAAAGGCGTGTTCTCTGATGAGAATCACGAAGATCTTAAAGTGCTTGGTGTGACTCCCATTTAATCCTTGTTTTCTAGTGTCAAACCTAATGATGATGGGGCTGGATATGAATCCACTTTGGTTGAAAACTGCCCCAACGATTCGGAGTCTATCTATGTTGATGCTAAAAGCATTGAAAGTGGAGTAGAGGATATCAAAACTTTGAGTAGTAATGAAACTACTACTTTGGATTTCAAGGAATTCAATTATGATAGTTGCTCTTTGATTGAATGTATTTCCTTGATGCAATCCATGCTAAACTCTCCACACGCTTATAGCCAAAACAAGGCCTTTACCGATCATATCGTCGAAGCTATGATGAAATCGCTTGAAGAGAAACTTGAATTGGAAGTTTCTATTCCTAGAAAACTTCATGATGAGTGGGAACCTACTATCAAAATCAAGATCAAAAACTATGAATGCAATGCTTTGTGTGATTTGGGTGCTAGTGTGTCCGCTATTCCAAAGTCTTTATGTGATGTTCTAGGCTTCAATGAGATTGATGAGTGCTCTCTTAATTTGCATCTTGCGGATTCTACTATTAAGAAACCTATGGGAAGTATCAATGATGTTCTTATATTTCAAATAGGAACTATGTACCCATGGATTTCATTGTGCTTGATATTGATTGCAATCCAACATGTCCTATCATTCTTGGTAGACCTTTCCTAAGGACTATGGGTGTTGTCATCGATATGAAGGAAGGGAATATTAGATTTCAATTTCCATTAAAAAAGGGCATGGAACATTTTCCTAGAAAGAAAATAAGATTGCCTTATGAATCCATGATGAGGGCTACTTATGGTTTGAGCACCAAAGATGACGATACGTGCTTCTATCGCCTTATGCCTAGCTAAGGGCGTTAAATAATAACGCTTGTTGGGAGGCAACCCAATGAATTAATCTTTGCTTTTTGCTTTCTGTTTTGTTGCGTCCACACCTTCATAATTTTATGATTGTGTTTTTTTAGTTTCTTTTTGTGTTTGAGCCAAGTAAAACCTTTATGACTAGTTTTGGTGATGGTTGTTTGATCGTGCTGAAAAAGACAGAAACTTTTCGCTCACGAAATTATTTTTCATTCTTATCCAGAAAGAGCTTTTGAGTTGATTATTTTTTCTGCTAGTTGATATGCCAATTGCCCAAATTTTCATAATTGTTCAGAATTTTTGAGATACCAGAAGTATACGAAGTATATAGATTGCTACAGACTGGTTTGTTTTTGACAGATTCTGTTTTTGTTGTGTTGATTGCTTATTTTGATGAAACTATGGATAGTATCGGGGGAGGGGGGGTACTAGCCATGGAAAAGTGAGAATACTGTAATATAACACCAATATAAATAGAAATCAAGTTTGCTACAGCACCTAAAGAGTTGGTAGTTTGTTTTCTTGTGCTAATGACATCACGAGTTTCTGTTTAAGTTTTGTGTTGTGAAGTTTTCAAGTTTTGGGTGATGTTCTCATGGACGATGAGATAAAGAGTGGAAAGAGCTCAAGCTTGGGGTTGCCCAAGGCATCGCAAGACAAATTCAAGGACACCAAAAAGCCTAAGCTTGGGGATGCCCCGGGATGGCATCCCCTCTTTCGTCTTCAATCCATCAGTAACGTACTTGGAGCTATATTTTTATTCACCACATGATATGTGTTCTGCTTGGAGCGTCGTGTATTATAGGAGTCTTTTCTTTTTTTTTCGTGTCACAATCATCCTTTCCGCACACCTTTTGAGAGAGACATGCACTCATCGTGAATTTTCTAGAATACTCATTGAGCTTCACTTATATCTTTTGAGTTAGGCAATTTAGCTCACATGTGATTCACGTATATCTTTTGAGCTAGATAACTTTGCTCTAAGTGCTTCACTTAAATCTTTTTAGAGCACGGCGGTGTCATATTTTGGAGAAATAAGATCTCTTGATCTTCACTTATATCTTTTTGAGAGTGCTCTCTCTGAGTAACTTGGTAGTTGGCTTGTGATATGAAAGTAGTCCTAAAAATGATAGGCATCCAAAGAGGATATAATAAAACTTCCATATTCATGTGCATTGATTAGTAAAGAGTATGCGTTTAGCAGTTTTGTTTCGATTACTAATAAAAACTTCGGCAATACGTATATGAGTTCTTCATGACTAATGTGATTCCATGGTATAGATGCACTTTCACCTTCCACCATTGCTAGCTTCTCTAGTGCTGCGCAACTTTCGCCGGTGCACAAAACCACCATACAGCTTCCTCAAATCAGTCACCATACCTACCTACATTGGCCTTTTCATAGCCATTCCGAGATATATTGCCATGCAACTCCCGCCATTCCGTCTCATGACATGTGCCATCACTTTCATATTGCCATTGCATGATCGTAAGATAGCTAGCGAGATATTTCAATGTCATACGCTAAGCTAGATCATTGCACATCCCGGTACACTGCCGGAGGCATTTCCTATAGAGTCATCATTGCTCTAAGTATTGAGTTGTGAGTAAATAAAAGTGTGATGATCATCATTATTAGAGGATTGTCCCATGTGAGGAAAAATGAAAAGAGGCCAAAGATGCCCACCAAAAAAAATGAAAAAAAGAGGCCAAAGAGCCCAAAATTTTTTTTTTAGAGAAAAAGAGAGAAGGGACAATGCTACTATCTTTTTCCACACTTGTGCTTCATAATAGCACCATGTTCTTCATGATTGAGAGTCTCTTGTTATGTCACCACCATATGCTAGTAGGAATCTTCATTATATAACTTGGCTTCTATATTCCAATGATGGGCTTCCTCAAAATTGCCCTAGGTCTTCATGAGAAAGCAAGTTGGATGCACACCCACTAGTTCTCCTTTTGAGCTTTCACATACTTATAGCTCTAAGTGCATCCATTGCATGGTAATACCTACTCTTTCACATTGATATCTATTGATGGGCATCTCCATAGCCCTTTGATACGCCGAGTCGATGTGACCATCTCCTCCTTTTTGTCTCACAACCTCCATCAGACTCTATTCCACCTATAATGCTATATCCATGGCTCACGCTCACGTATTGCGTGAGAGTTGAAAAAGGTTTGAGAAAGTAAGAGTGCGAAAACAATTAATTGGCCAATACCGGGGTTGTGCATGATTTAAATTAGTTGTGTGGGGATGATGGAGCATAGCCAGACTATATAATTTTGTAAGGATAACTTTCTTTGTCCTTGTTATTTCGAATGTTCATGATTACCTTGCTAGTTTGCTTGAAGTATTATTGTTTTCATGTCAATAGAAAACTATTGTTTTGAATCTTACGGATCTGAACATTCATGTCACATGAAAGAAGTTAGAAAGGAAAAATATGTTAGGTAGAATTCCACATCAAAAAATTCAGTCTTTATCACTTCCCTACTCGAGGACGAGCAAGAGTTAAGATTGGGGATGCTTGATACGTCTCCAACGTATCTATAATTTTTTATGGTTCCATGCTATTATCTTGTCAAACTTTGGATGCTTTGTATGCATTTTATATCTTTTTTGGGACTAACTTATTAACTCAGTGCCAAGTGCGAGTGCCTGTTTTTCCGTGTTTTTGACCTTTTTCATAGGAGAATATCAAACGGAGTCCAAATGGAATAAAACCTCCGAAAAGATTTTTCCGGAAGAGAAGATACGCAGGGAGCTTGAGAACCAAGGCAAAGGGTCCCGAGGGAGGCCACAAGCCCCCTAGCCGCGGCCTGGGGGTGGGGCTAGCAGGCTTGTGGCCCCCTTCTACGGCAACAAAAGTCCTTCCGTGGCGCTTAGGAATTCTTCTTGTTATTTCTCTGATTTGCATTGGTTTTTCCCTTGAAGAGGAAAGGGTGATGCAGCACAAGAGCAGTAAGTATTTCCCTCAGTTTGAGAAACAAGGTATCAATCCAGAAGGAGGGCCTTGTCAAGTCCAAAGTACCTACGCAAACAGAAACAAACTTGCACCCAACGCTTCAAAGGGGTTGTCAATCCCTTCAAGATTGTTTGCAAAAGTGAGATCTGAAGGCGGAAAGTGCAACGAAGTGAAAAGTGTAAGGCTGAAAATATGGTGTGGAGTAGACCCTGGGGGCCATAGTGTTCACTAGAGGCTTCTCTCAAAATAGAAAATATCAAGGTGGGTGAACAAATTACTATCGAGCAATTGATAGAACCGCGCAAAGTCATGATGATATCTAAGGCAATGATCTAGCATATAGGCATCACGTCCGAGACAAGTAGATCGATAGTTTCTGCATCTACTACTATTACTCCACACATCGATCGCTATCCAGCATGCATCTAGTGTATTGAGTTCATGACGAACAGAGTAACGCTTTAAGCAAGATGACATGGTGTAGAGGGATAATCTCAAACCAATGATGAAAACCTCATCTTTTTACACTTGATAGCAACAACACGATATGTGCCTCGCTACCCCTTGTGTCACTTGGTGAGGTCACCGCACGGTATGAACCCAAAACCAAGCAATTCTCCCATTGCAAGAATCATAGATCTAGTTGGCCAAACAAAACCCATAACTCGAAGAGAATTACAAGGATATGAAATCATGCATAAGAGAGATCAGAAGAAAATCAAATAAGATTCATAGTAATCTGATCATAAATCCACAATTCATCGGATCTCGACAAACACACCGCAAAAGAAGATTACATTGGATAGATCTCCATGAAGATCATGGAGAACTTTGTATTGAAGATCCAAGAGAGAGAAGAAGCCATCTAGCTACTAGCTATGGACCCGTAGGTCTATGGTGAACTACTCAAGCATCATCGGAGAGGTCATGGTGTTGATGGAGAGGCCTTCCGTGTCCAAATCCCACCTCCGGCAGGGCACCAGGACGTGCCCCAGATGGGATCTTATGGAGACAGAAGCTTGCGGCGGCGGAAAAGTGATTACGATGCTCCCCTGATTTTTTGGGAATATTTGGGAATTTATAGGCGCAAGATCTAGGTTAGGGGACCTCCAGGGGGCCCACAAGCCTGCATGGCGCGGCTGTCACGCCCAAGATGCGACCCTATCCTCAATTTGGCACTAAGGCCTCGTCAGGTATAGAAGCACGTCTCGTCGTGTCGCAAGAATGGATATCGTTACAAGTACATGTACTGAAAAGAAGAGATATATAATAGAATTGGCTTACACTCGCCACAAGCTACATCAGAGTCACATCAGTACATTTCATAATCATCAAGAGTAAGAGCAGGGTCCGACTACGGACGGAAACAAACGAGAAAAGAAGAACGACGTCCATCCTTGCTATCCGAGGCTCCCGGCCTGGAACCCATCCTAGATCGATGAAGAAGAAGAAGCAACTCCAAATGAACAATCAACGCGTTCACGTCAAATAACCTTTACCTGTACCTGCAACTGGTGTTGTAGTAATCTTTGAGCCATAGGGGACTCAACAATCTCATTTCCAAAGGTATCAAGACTAGCAAAGCTTAATGGGTGAGGCATGGTTAAGTGGTAAGGTTGCAGCAGTGACTAAGCATATATTTGGTGGCTAACTTACGAGTACAAGAAATAAGAGGGGGATGATCTACGCATAGCGGACGTGATCTACTGATGATCAAATGAATGATCCTGAACACCTACCTATGTCAGACATAACCCCACCGTGTCCTCGATCGGAGAAGGAACTCACGAAAGAGACAGTCACAGTTACGCACACAGTTGGCATATTTTAATTAAGTTAACTTCAAGTTATCTAGAACCAGTGTTAAACAAAGTTTCCACGTTGCCACATAACCGCGGGCACGGCTTTCCGAAAGATTTAACCCTGCAGGGGTGCTCCAACTAGTCCATCACAAATTACCACAAGCCGCATAGAAATCCTCAATCACGAAGCTCGCGATCTCGTCGGATTCCCTAGTGGAAAACCTCAACTCTGAGATTACCCAAAGCATCACCAGAATCCCGATGCACAAGATATTCCGTCAAAGGTAAAACTAATCCAGCAAGGCCGCCCGACGTGTTGACGATCCCGATAGGAGCCGCGTATCTCGTTCTCAGGACACGACAGATAAGCTACGCGTACGGAGGCCTGATAGAAATCGCCCAAGTTTCCCCGGGTTGGCCCCGCACAGTGCACTGTTTTGGACCAGCACCAGCAACACTGGCCCTACCTGTATTATGTGAAATTACTCCTCGGGTTCATGATGCCCTATGCTTTCAATATTAACAAAGTTATTATGTTGGGCAAATGTAGAACCAATGTTGGGCCTTGCCGGACCAGCTTTAATCTAAAACGAATTATCAAGGGGGTCCCCATAACAACCCCGATCGTGTTAGGAGCGCTCGTTTATGGAACATAACACCGGTAGGCGAAACTAAGGGGGCAAATGTGGAACAAAACACCAGGCTAGAAAGGCCGAGCCTTCCACCTTTTACCAAGTATATAGGTGCATTAAATTAAATAGCATTTAATAAGGTGATATGACAAGGAACCCATGTTATCACATGGAAGCAACTACACCTGCAACTAGAAAAACTAATAACATGGTTAAGGAAGCAGTAACATAGCCAATCAGTGGTTTGCTAGGTCGAATAGGTTGAGGGTAATCATGACATTGTTGAGAGGCTGACATTTACATGTGGTAGGCAACGAGACATAATAGATAGAAGCGATAAAACTAGCATGGCAATGATAGTAATGGTATCTGGGGAAATGGTCATCTTGCCTGAGATCCCGCTTGGAAGAAGAACAACTCCGAGAAGTCGAGGAACCAACGTAGTCGAACGGGTCCTCACATTCCGACACGCTTGCGGAACTCTATCGAGACGGAGCAAACCGTAAACAAACATCAACACAAATATTCACCACACGATGCACAACATGATGCACAACCTAATATGATGCATGATCAGTTCAATGATGCAAGGGATGGCATGTCAATTCACCTCACGCAACTCTACACATTAAGTGAAGCTCGATATGCAACGAGTTGCATATCAAAGAAACTCCACGTTTAAATATTTAGTTTACTCCCAATTATTTACACGGCAATATTAAACTATTGTTAACATGGCAAGGGGTGAAGCGATGATCCTACATGACATCCTAGTCGGGTAACACGCGAGACATAGATCGGAGCTACGTTACAAGAGACATGCAACACAAGATAATTATGCCATGAATGCGTCATGCATGCGAGTTCAAACATCACGTGCAAGAAGAGAAAGAAACAGGTGTCGCCACGGCGAACGAGAGGGAACCATGGCAGCAAGACGGAAATGATGCCACGACAACGTTCCTATCCCGATAACTCGTCGAGATATCGTGCCAACGAATAGGGCGCGCGTGCGGAAACGCTAAATAAATATGGGGTGATCCCGCTACCGGGTTCCCATGTGTAGGGGGCATGACGAAAGAAGACAACGTGCAACGGGAAACATACATGGCGCAAGCATACATACATCTCATACATCACAAGTACATGGTCACGACACGTTCCATCGGTATACCTTCGAAGCGTGCATAACGGAGGGGTTCGGTTCGTAGCGGACGTCGTGGAAGTAGAGGAAGTCGAGGTACTCGGTTCTCGTCGACGGTTGTCGTTCGCTCGGCATCGTGGTTCACGGTCTTTGGCGTCGGTTACGGTCTTCACCTCGATAGTCGAACACGGGTCTTCAGCAACGTCGAGGAAGTCGAACTCGTTTCCGGGGTCATCGAAGACGTCGTGGTGCTCGGCGAATTTGTCGATGACTCATGGCAGGCGGGGATGGTGCACGCGGCGACGGCATACAGCAACAGCGGCAACACAACTACAACATCTACAACAAGGCACCTAACAACAACAGCTTGCAGCTACGGCAACTAGCATCAGCAACCGGCAGCAGCAAGCAGCAAGCAACAACAATCTAGCAGCAACAAGACGCAAGCAAGCAAAAGCATCTGCAGCAACTAGCTATCTAGCAGCAAGCATGCAAAGCAAGCAGCAAAGCAAGGCAACAAATCAAGCTAGCAAAGCAATCAGCAGCGGGGCAGGCAGCGACAACAACAACAAGCAAATGCGGCTAGCAACCTACGGCTCCAACACCTACGGTAGCAGAAAATAGCCAGCAGCAAGAGCAAGAGCATCACGAGCACCTACCAGCAGCAACAATATGCTTGAGGTAGCTAGCAACATACAACAACAAAATTACCAGCAGCCGCCACCCACTAACAGCAAGCACAACTGGCTAGCAGGCCACGCAGCAGCACATCAACAACAACATCTAGCTCGGCATCTACAGCAGCAGCTACACGACGACAGAAAACAGCATACAGCAGCAACACGTCAGCGGCAACAGCAACACAAACCGGCAGCTACAGGGCGTCGGCGGCGGTCGGCGACCAAGGTGCTGGCGGCGGGCAGCTGAGGCCGGCGGCGAGCACGGTGGGGAAGCACGCGGGGCAGAGCTCCGACGAGAAGAGAAGGGGTCGAGGGACCCTGGAGGGGCTTCAGCACGGGCTGGCCTTCGGCGGCAGGGAGAGGCCAAGGGCGGCTCGGCGCTGGCAAGCCGACGGCGGGGAGAGGCGAGGGCGAACGGCGCCGAGGACGGGAGGCCGACGAGGTCATGCGCGACGGGGTTGCTGGCGCAGGGAGGTGCAGGCGGGGCGGCTGGGAGTTGAGGTCGGCGACGAGGGAACTGGAGGCGGGCAGAGCAAGGGAGGCGGCCAACGGGGGCTTGGCGGCGACCGGATGCAGGCAAGGCGAGGCGAGGGACGAGGCGGCGCGACGCGGGGAAGAGAGACGGGACGAGGGAGAGGAGGCGCACGAGAGGACGAGGGGAGGACGAGGGGGCTGCGGCTGGAGGGAGCACATGCGCTAGGGCAGGGGAGGGGAGCCTGCTCGGCCTTGGGCCTGGTGGCTCCCTCTTCCTTTGCCTTTCTCCTCTATTGTTTTTTTTAACTTTTAGAACAGAAACTTTTAAACAAAGAAAGGCTTTTAACAAAGATAAAATAATAAAAAAAATGCCTTTGCTCCTTTTAAATAAATACCCCAACTATAAGAAATAATTAGGGCTTTTTCAACGAATAAAATAAAATCTTTTGAAGATTTAAAATTAAAACCCTTCTGAAGAATAAAATAAAACCCTTTCTTCTAAAATAATAAATTAACCCCTTCTTTTAAATAAAAGAGTCTCTAGTTTTAAAAATAACAAAAGGAAAAATAAAGCAAACCCAAGGGGTTGCCCCCACATTTAATAAAAGGATTTTTTAAAAGACGACGAACTTTTAGAAGGGGTTAAAATGGAAACTTTAGCAAACCACAAAACAAATAAAAGAGGAGAGAGGGGGAGTTCCTATTGCACGCGAAGACACCGAGAGCACTTGAAGCACACACACTCAAAACACCACACGCAAGAGACGATGCAAGATGCCATGCATGATGCGATGATGCAATCTAAATGAAGATGCAACAAATAAACCTAATCACACGGCGGAAACGGAAATAAAGGGGGAATCTTCTGGAACGTCGGTCTCGGGCTGTCACAGCGGCCCCCTGGCCGCGGGGTGGGGGCTTGTGGGCCCCCTAGGGCTCTTCTGGCTAGGCCCCCAAGCTCTCCGATCTTCTTCCGTTCTAGAAAAAATATTTGCGGGGATTTTCTTCCGTTTGGACTCCGTTTCAAAATCCCCTCTGGAAGGGGTCAAAAACATGGAAAAAATAGGAACTGGCACTTGGCATTGAGTTAATAAGTTAGTCCCAGAAAATATATAAAAGGCACGCAAAACATCCAAAGTTTGACAAGATAATAGCATGAAACCATCAAAAATTATAGATACGCTGGAGACGTATCAAGCATCCCCAAGCTTAACTCCTGCTCGTCCTCGAGTAGGGAAGTGATAAAGAATGAATTTTTGATGTGGAATGCTACCTAGCATAGTTGTCCTTTGCAACTTCTTTCACGTGACATGAATGTTCAGATCCGTAAGATTCAAAACAATAGTTTGCTATTGACATGAAAACTGTAATACTTCAAGCAAACTAGCAAAGTAATCATGAACTTTCAAAATAACAAGGCCAAAGAAAGTTATCCCTACAAAATCATATAGTCTGGCTATGCTCCATCATCCTCACACAAGTAATGTAAATCATGCACAACCCCGGTATTGGCCAAGTAATTGTTTTCTCACTCTTACTTTCTCAAAACTTTTTATAACTATCACGCAATACATGAGCGCGAGCCATGGATATAGCACTATAGGTGGAATAGAGTTTGGTGGTGGTTGTGAGACAAAAAGTAGGAGATGGTCACACTGACTCGGCGTATCAATAGGCTATGGAGATGCCCATTAATAGATATCACTAGCATATCTAAACCCTATAGCTCACGAAGACCTAGGGCAATTTTTAGGAATCCCATCATTGGAATATACAAGACAAGTTATATAATGAAGATTCCCACTAGCATATGGTAGTGACAAAGCAAGAAGCTCTAAATCATGAAGAACATGGTGCTATCATGAAGCACAAGTGTGGAAAAAGATAGTAGCATTGTCCCTTCTCTCTTTTTCTCTTTTTTTTTCATTTGGGCTCTTAGGCCTCTCTTTTTTTCTTTTCTATTTTTTTGTTTTTGGGCTCTTTGGCCTCTTTTTTTTATTCCTCACATGGGACAATTCTCTAATAGTGATGATCATCACACTTTTATTTACTCACAGCTCAAAGCTCGCAATGATGATGACTCCATAGGAAATGCCTCTGACAGTGTACCGGGATGTGCAACGATCTAGCATGGCGTATGATGTTGAAATATCTCGCTAGCTATCTTACGATCATGCAATGGAAATATGAGAGTGACGGCACAAGTCATGAGACAGAAACGGTGGGAGTTGCTTGGCAATATATCTCGGAATGGCTATGAAAATGCCATAGTAGGTAGATATGGTGGCTGTTTTGAGGAAGGAATTTGGTGGGTTTGTCCACCGGCGAGAATTGCGCGGCACTAGAGAGGCTAGCAATGGTGGAAGGTTAAAGTGCATCTATACCATGGGCTCACATTAGTCATGAAGAACTCACATGCGTATTGCGAAAGTTTTTAGTAGTAATCGAAACAAAGTGCTAAACGCATACTCCAAGGGGAAGGGTTGGTAGGTGTAAACCATCGCGCGATCCCGACCGCAACACAAAGGATGACAATTAATAGATAAATTATGCTCCGACTTCATAACATAGCGGTTCACCATACGTGCATCCTACGGGAATCACTAACTTCAACACAAGTATTTCTAGATTCACAACACCCTACTAACATAACTCTTATTATTACCAAATCCATGTCTTAAAACTATTAGAGAGGAATTGAAACTTCTCTTTCTACTCAATGGACATAAAGATGGAGGTTTTTGCATCCTCTTTGGGTATCTATCACTTTTGGGACTACTTTCATAGCATAAGCCAACTATCGAATCGCGCACCGCCGTGCTCTAAAAGATATAAGTGAAGCACATATAGCAAAAGTATCTAGCTCAAAAGATATAAGTGAAGCACTATGAGCATTCTAGCAAAAATCATGATGAGTGCATGTCTCTCTCTATGAAAAAGGTGTGCAACAACGATGATTGTGACATAACAAAAGGAAAATACTCCTACGATACAAGACGCTCCAAGCAAAAACACATATCATGTGGTGAATAAAAATATAGCTCCAAGTAATGTTACCGATGGATTGAAGACGAAAGAGGGGATGCCTTCCCGGGGCATCCCCAAGCTTAGGCTTTTTGGTGTCCCTAAATTTGGCTTGGGATGCCTTGGGAATCCCCAAGCTTGAGCTCTTTCCACTCCTTATCTCATCGTCCATGAGAACATCACCCAAAACATGAAAACTTCACAACACAAAACTTAAACAGAAACTCGTGATAACGTTAGTACAAGAAAAGAAACTACCACTTCTTTTCGTACTGTAACAAACTTGAGTTCCATCTATATTGGTGCTGGGCTACTGTATTCTCAATTTTCCATGGCTAGTACCCCCCGATACTAACCATAGTTTCATCAAAACAAGCAACCAACTCAACAAAAACAGAATTTGTAAAAACAGACCAGTCTGTAGAAATCTGTATACTTCTGGTACCTCAACAATTCTGAAAACTTACGAATGCCTGGGAGAAAGGCATATGAAACACCAGCAAAAAGAATCAACTCAAAAGCTCTTTCTTCATAAAAATGAAAAATCATCTCGTGAGCAAAAAGTTTGTGTCTTTTTCCAGCATGATCAAACAACCATTACCAAGACTAGTCATAAAGGCTTTGCTTGGATCAAACACAAAAAGAAACACAAAAAACACAATAACAACAAAATTGTGATGGTGTGGACGCAACAAAACAGAAAGAACAAGATAAATTCATTGGGTTTCCTCCGAACAAGCGCTATTGTTTAACGCCCTTAGCTAGGCATTGATAATTCAATGATGCTCACACAAAAGACAAGAATTGAAGCACAACGAGGGCACAACGAGAGCATCATAAAGCATGTGAAAATCACATCTAAGTCTAACATACTTCCTATGCATAGGAATTTTATAGGAAAACAGATTGTCAAGACAACCAATAGTTGCCATATGCAAGGAAGAAGAAAGAGACAATAGCAATCTCAACAAAACAAGAGGTAATTTGGTAACATGAAAGTTTATACCACAATATTTTCCTCTCTCAAAGCAATTACATGTGGGATCATATTCAAATTCAACAATATAGCTATCACGAAGGATATTTTTTTCATGATCCACATGCATGTAAAGTTGTTTGTCTTCAAAAATAGTGGGATTATCATCAACTAAAGTCATGACTTCTCTAAACCCACTTTCAATATTATTGCAAATATCATTGCAACAAGTAGTGGACATAGCAAAACTAGCCCTCGTGAATCATATTGTCACTAATAGAATTTATTAGTGAAACCGTTGCAATCATGCTTTTCATCCAAGGAGCCCTCGTGAATCACTTCATAAATTTCTTCCTCACAATTTTCAGATTCACGCATCTCAAGCAAAACTCCATAATGATAGTCAAGTGCACTCAACTCACTAGCAATTGGATCAACATAATTGGATCTCTTAAAGAGATTAGCAAGTGGGTGAGGATCCATATCACTAGATTTCCAGCAAGCGAAGATGCAAGCATATTGAAGGCACATGGCACACGAGTGAACAGAAAGCAAGCGAGAGAAAGGGGCGAACGAAAAGGCGACCAAAAACGGCAACCGAAAAAGGAAAATTGGTGAAGTGGGGGAGAGGAAAACGAGAGGCAACTCGCAAACAAAGTAAATGCAAGAGATGAGTTTGCGACACCCACTTGGATGAGTTCTTGACTTGATCTTTCTCCCCGGCAACGGCACCAGAAATTCTTCTCCTCCGGCAACAAAAGTCCTTCCCTGGCGCTTAGGAATTCTTCTTGTTACTTCTCTGATTTGCGTTGGTTTTTCCCTTGAAGAGGAAAGGGTGACGCAGCACAGGAGCAGTAAGTATTTGCCTCAGTTTGAGAACCAAGGTATCAATCCAGAAGGAGGGCCTCGTCAAGTCCAAAGTACCTGCGCAAACACAAACAAACTTGCACCCGACGCTTCAAAGGGGTTTTCAATCCCTTCAAGATTGTTTGCAAAAGTGAAATCTGAATGCGAAAAGTGCAACGAAGTGAAAAGTGTAAGGCTGAAAATATGGTGTGGAGTAGATCCTGGGGGCCATAGTGTTCACTAGAGGCTTCTCTCAAAAGAGCAAATATCACGGTGGGTGAACAAATTACTGTCGATCAATTGATAGAACCGCGCAAAGTCATGACGATATCTAAGGCAATGATCTAGCATATAGGCATCACGTACGAGACAAGTAGACCGATACTTTCTGCATCTACTACTATTACTCCGCACATCGACCGCTATCCAGCATGCATCTAGTGTATTGAGTTCATGTTTAACGCTTTAAGCAAGATGACATGATGTAGAGGGATAATCTCAAACCAATGATGAGAACCCCATCCTTTTACCCTTGATGGCAACAACACGATACGTGCCTCGCTACCCCTTCTGTCACTGGGTGAGGTCACCGCACGGTAAGAACCCAAAAGCAAGCACTTCTCCCATTGCAAGAATCATAGATCTAGTTGGCCAAACAAAACCCATAACTCGAAGAGAATTACAAGGATATGAAATCATGCATAAGAGAGAACAGAAGAAACTCAAATAAGATTCATCGATAATCTGATCATAAATCAACAATTCATCGGATCTCGACAAACACACCGCAAAAGAAGATTACATCGGATAGATCTCCATGAAGATCATGGAGAACTTTGTATTGAAGATCCAAGAGAGAGAAGAAGCCATCTAGCTACTAGCTTTGGCCCGTAGGTCTATGGTGAACTACTCACGCATCACCGGAGAGGTCATGGTGTTGATGAAGAAGCCTTCCATGTCCAAATCCCCCCTCCGGCAGGGCACTAGGACGTGCCCCAGATGGGATCTTGCGGAGACAGAAGCTTGCGGCGGCGAAAAAGTGATGACGATGCTCCCTTGATTTTTTTGGGAATATTTGGGAATTTATAGGCGCAAGATCTAGGTCACGGGACCTCCTGGGGGCCCACAAGCCTGCATGGTGCGGCCCCCCTGGCCGCGGGGTTGGGGCTTGTGGGGCCCCTGGGGCTCTTCTGGCTTGGCCCCCCAAGCTCTCCGATCTTCTTCCGTTCGGAACAAATCTTTTCGGGGATTTTCTTCCGTTTGGACTCCGTTCAAAATCTCCTCTGAAAGGGGTCAAAAACATGGAAAAAACAGGAACTGGCACTTGGCACTAAGTTAATAAGTTAGTCCCAGAAAATATATAAAAGGCATGCAAAACATCCAAAGTTTGACAAGATAACAACTGAAACCATCAAAAATTATAGATACGTTGGAGACGTATCACCCCCCCCCCCCCGTGGCTCCTTTGCCCTACTTCTTCCGCCTATAAATCCCCGAAAAATCTGAAACCACGGGAGAGAGCCACGAAAATACTTTTCCACCGCCACAAGCTTCTGTCTCCGCAAGATCCCATCTGAGGCACGTTCTGGTGCCCTGTCGGAGGGTGGATTCGGATACGGAGGGCTTCTTCATCAACACCATTGCCTCTCCGATGATGCGTGAGTAGTTCACCACAGATCTTCGGGTCCATAGCTAGTAGTTAGATGGCTTCTTCTCTCTCTTGGATCTTCAATACAAAGTCCTCCATGATCTTCATGGAGATCTATCCGATGTAATCCTCTTTTGTGGTGTGTTTGTCGAGATCCGATGAATTTTGGATTTATGATCAGATTATCTATGAATCTTATTTGAGTTTCTTCTGATCTCTTATATTCATGATTTCATATCCTAGTAATTCTCTTCGAGTTGTGGGTTTCGTTTGGCCAACTTGATCTACAGTTCTTGCAATGGGAGAAGTGCTTGGTTTTGGGTTCATACCGTGCGGTGTCCTCACCCAGTGACAGAAGGGGTAGCGTGGCACGCATCATGTTGTTGCCATCAAGGGTAAAAAGATGGGGTTTATATCTAATGCATGAATTTATCTGTATGCATCATGTCATCTTGCTTAAGGCGTTACTCTGTTTGTTATGAACTCAATACACTAGATGAATGGTGGATAGCGGTCAATGTGTGGAGTAATATTAGTAGATGCAGAAAGTATCGGTCTACTTGTCTCGGACGTGATGCCTATATGTATGATCATTGCCTTAGATATCGTCATGACTTTGCGCGGTTCTACCAATTGCTCGACAGTAATTCGTTCACCCACTATAATATTTGCTATCATGAGAGATGCCTCTAGTGAACCCTATGGCCCCCGGGTCTACTTCACATCATATTTTCAGCCTTTCACTTTTAGTTTGTTGCACTTTCCGCCTTCAGATCTCACCTTGAAATCAATCGTGAAGGGATTGACAACCCCTTTGTAGCGTTGGGTGCAAGTTTGCTATTTTTGCGCAGGTACTTTGGAGACTTGCCTTCATACTCCTACTGCATTGATACCTTGGTTCTCAAACTGAGGGAAATACTTATTGCTACTGTGCTGCATCACCCTTTCCTCTTCAAGTGAAAAACCAACGCAAGCTCAAGTGGTAGGAAACTCCGCGCCACCCGCATCGCCCACACCACGCCCGTCGGTGCTGCCGGCGCACGACGGTCGCCGTCACCCGTGGTGAACGCTGCCATCGGCCCGAAGCTCAAGAGCAATAGAGCTCCTCCCAGCCGAGGACCAAGCAGGTGGACGATCGCACCGCCACGCCGTCGCTCACCAGGCCTTCAGGGTCGGCATCACGCGCTCGGCCAGAGATGCCCCACGGGCGCCGCGCGCTTGCCATGGCCACCGAGCTGCTCCGTTACCGGCCTGCTCCAGACCACCACGACGACTGGCTCAATCACATCGAGGAGCTCATCGCCGCCGCCGGTGACTCAGCGGCACTCTCCTGCTCGCTCCGGCCCCAGCCGTCCCTGACCAACAACGAGGAGCAAGACGCGCCGCCCCCGCCTCCGTGGCGTGTCGCGGACCCCGAGCCCGGGAAGGAAGCGCGACCCCGCGCTCGGCCTCGTGAACCCAGGGCGGGGCCCGGGGATGAAGCAAGCTGCCAAAGGATTCCCCGGCCCCGCGCCAATGCGTGCGCACCCCCGACGTTGAAAATCTCACACCCAGAGCGTGTCTCGCTCGAGGCAGACCCCGTGGAGCAACAAGATCCGGCAACCCCCGCGCGTACCGTGCTCGTTGGACCGGTGGGGTGGTTCGCCATCGCCCCCGAGCGCTACCCCGTTGCGTGGCCCTGCAAGTTCAAGCCCAACCTGTCCCCACGTTACGATGGCACCCAAGACCCGTCTGAGTTCCTACAACTCTACACGCAGAGCATCAAGACGGCAGGAGGAGGCGACAAGATTATGACGTGCTGGTTCCCAATGGCGTTCAAGGGCGACGCACTCTCATGGCTCCTCAACCTCCCGAAGGCGTCCATCACCTCCTGGGACGGCCTGCGCGAGTGCTTAATTGCCAACTTCCAGGACACCCGCGACCGTGCTCCCACCGTGAACGACCTGTGACGCGTCAAGCAGCAGGAGGGAGAGACCCTGCACAAGTTCATACAACGTTTCACTGTCATGCGCCTCAAGATCCCTAAGGCAACGGACGATGCCGTCATCTCGCCTTTCTCCAACAGAGTCACCGACCTCAAGATGAAGGAAGAGCTCGCCATGAACGATGAAATGAGCACCGCACTGGAGATGTTCAACTTGGCAAGCAAGTGCTCCAAGGCGGAAGAAGGACGCCCGTCGCTCCTTGGCCCCCAGGCAGCGGACCTAGAAGAGAAGAAAGCCAAAACCAAGGAGGTGAAGTGCAAGGCCCCGATGGTGCTTGCCGCGGAGCCTGAGGCGAAGCATACCCTAGGGGGAGAGCGCCCATCCGAAGGAGGGCCGACGTGCATCTTCCATGGCACCAACGGCCATGACACCCCTGAATGTCAAGAATTACGTTTGGTTCATGCCGAGCACTTCAATAGGCACCCCGGACGGTTTGACAAAAGCCCTGCGTGCGGAGGAGGGCCGCAATGTGGGCCGCTAGGATGATCGTGCGGCGTGTCAGAGGTGGCATGACCAACGTCAGGAGGACCCCTGGCATGGCAAGCCTCAGGAGGACCGCTGGCGTGATAATCCTCGGAAGGGGCAGCGATGCGGCCAAGATCGTGAGGCTCACCCTCGGGAGGTCTGATACGTCTCCAACGTATCTATAATTTTTGTTGGTTTCATGCTATTATCTTGTCAAACTTTGGATGTTTTGCATGCCTTTTATATATTTTCTCGGACTAACTTATTAACTCAGTGCCAAGTGCCAGTTCCTATTTTTTCCATGTTTTTGACCCCTTTCAGAGGAGATTTTGAAACGGAGTCCGAATGGAAGAAAATCCCCGAAAAGATTTTTTCCGTAATGGAAGAAGATCGGGAAGCTTGAGAGCCAAGGTAGGGGAGCCTCAGGGGCCCCACAAGCCCCCACACCGCGGCCAGGGGGGTAGGCCGCGGCCCACAGGCTTGTGGGCCCCTTGGGCGCCCACTACCCTAGGGGTTGCGCCTATATATTCCCTAAAAATCCCAAAAAAATCAGGAGATCATCGAAATCAATTTTCTGCCGCCGCAAGCTTTTGTCTCCGCAAGATCCCATCTGGGGAACGTTCTGGTGCCCTGCCGGAGGGGGATTCGGCCTCGGAGGGCTTCTTCATCAACACCACGACCTCTTCCATGATGCGTGAGTAGTTCACCATAGACCTACGGGTCCATAGCTAGTAACTAGATGGCTTCTTCTCTGTCTTGGATCTTCGATACAAAGTTCTCCATGATCTTCATGGAGATCTATCCTATGTAATCTTCTTTTGCGGTGTGTTTGTCGAGATCTGATGAATTGTGGATTTATGATCAGATTATCTATGGATCTTATTTGAGTTTCTTCTGATCTCTCTTATGCATGATTTCATATCCTTGTAATTCTCTTCGAGTTGTGGGTTTCGTTTGGCCACCTAGATCTATGATTCTTGCAATGGGAGAAGTGCTTGGTTTTGGGTTTATACCGTGCGGTGACCTCACCCAGTGACAGAAGGGGTAGCGAGGCACGCATCGTGTTGTTGCCATCAAGGGTAAAAAGATGGGGTTTTCATCATTGGTTTGAGATTATCCCTCTACATCATGTCATCTTGCTTAAGGCGTTACTCTGTTCGTCATGAACTCAATACACTAACTGCATGCTGGATAGCGGTTGATGTGAGGAGTAATAGTAGTAGATGAAGAAAGTATCGGTCTACTTGTCTCGGCCGTGATGCCTATATGTATGATCATTGCCTTAGATATCGTCATGACTTTGTGCGGTTCTATCAATTGCTCGACAGTAATTTGTTCACCCACCGTGATATTTGCTATTTTGAGAGAAGCCTCTAGTGAACACTATGGCCCCCAGGGTCTACTCCACACCATATTTTCAGCGTTACACTTTTTACTTCGTTGCACTTTCCGCCTTCAGATCTTACTTTTGCAAACAATCTTGAAGGTATTGACAACCCCTTTGAAGCATTGGGTGCAAGATTGTTTGTGTTTGCGCAGGTACTCTGGACTTGACGAGACCCTCCTTCTGGATCGATACCTTGGTTCTCAAACTGAGGGAAATACTTACTGCTCCTGTGCTGGATCACCCTTTCGTCTTCAAGGGAAAAACCAACGCAAGCCCAGTCTCCGTCAACGTGTCAATTTCTGGCGCTGTTGTTTGAGAAGTAGCAGAAGAATTTCTGGCGCCGTTGCCGGGGAGGAAGATCAAGTCAAGAACTCATCCAAGTAGGTGTCGCAAACTCATCTCTTGCATTTACTTTGTTTTCCAGTTGCCTCTCGTTTTCCTCTCCCTCACTTCACCAATTCGCCTTTTCGTTCGCCCTTTTTCGTTCGCCTTTTCTTTTGCTTGCTCTCTCTTCGTTTGTGTGGGATAGTCTACCTGTCCTCATGGCTAGATACACCACTTCGGACAATACTCCCGAGAGCGAAGTCCTCAATTTCAAACAAATTGAGGAAGAAAACTTAAAGGATGTTTCGTATAGGATTTGCAATGTTCAGAGTATATCTACTCATAAGCAATCCACTACCGTCTTGCTTCGCAGTTTTTATGTGGGTGTTTCTCCTTGGAATAGGTATATTCTTAACACTATCGTAGGTGGAAATTTCTTGGGTAGCCATACTGTTGATTCTTACGGAGCTGTGATAAATTTGGTAGGCTCACCCCCACTCATGGTTAATGGAACTACCTTAACTCTGGAACATGTGATGCGTAGGATGGACGTCATCGAAAATAAAGTTGCTACGATAGAAATCATTGAGAATTGGATAAAAAGATCCACAATCAAATCACTCAGTACAGATCCAAGGTGGGAATGGTTTTGAAAAATTTAAAGGAGAAGGAACCCACAGTTAACGAAAAACTAGGTCATGATTCCTCTAGGATTGGCAAACTAGAGGATGTTATAACCAACTTGGGTTCCGCTTTTAACACTGTGCAGAATACTCCAAACCTTGCCCACAATAAGGTCACCAAGTCTGTTTTTGTTCCCAAAAATAGTGGTGAATCATCTAGCAAGAAAGATGAAAACCTTAAGATGATAAGTGATCACGCTACTTATGGTTTGACCACCAAAGACGACGATACGTGATTCTACCGCTTTTATGCCTAGCTAAGGGTGTTAAACAATAGCGCTTGTTGGGAGGCAACCCAATGAATTTATCTTTTTTCTTCCTGTTTTGTTGCGTCCACACCATCACAATTCTGTTGTGATTGTGTTTTTTTGTGTTTGAGCCAAGCAAAACCTTTATGACTAGTCTTGGTAATGGTTGTTTGATCCTGCTGGAAAAAGACAGAAATTTTTCGCTCACGAGCTGATTTTTCATTTTTATTCAGAAAGAGCTTGTGAGTTGATTCTTTTTGCTGCTGGTTGATATGCTTTTTTACCAGGCCGTCGTAATTTTTCAGATTTGTTTAGGTACCAAAAGTATACAAAGTATACAAATTTCTACAGACTGGTCTATTTTTGACAGATTCTGTTTTTGTTGAGTTGGTTGCTAGTTTTGATGAAACTATGGTTAGTATCGGGGGGTACTGGCCGTGGAAAAGTGAGAATACAGTAGCCCAACACCAATATAGATGGAATTCAAGTTTGCTACAGTACCAAAAGAAGTGGTAGTTTTTTTTCTTGTACTAACGTTATCACGAGTTTCTGTTTAAGTTTTGTGTTGTGAAGTTTTCAAGTTTTGGGTGATGTTCTCATGGACGATGAGATAAGGAGTGGAAAGAGCTCAAGCTTGGGGATTCCCAAGGCATCCCAAGAAAAATTCAAGGACACCAAAAAGCCTAAGCTTGGGGATGCCCCGGGAAGGCATCCCCTCTTTTGGCTTCAATCCATCGGTAACATTACTTGGAGCTATATTTTTATTCACCACATGATATGTGTTTTGCTTGGAGCGTTTTGTATCTTGGGAGTCTTTTCCTTTTGTTGTGTCACAATCATCCTTGTTGCACACCTTTTTGAGAGAGAGAGACATGCACTCATCGTGATTTTGCTAGAATGCTCATAGTGCTTCACTTATATCTTTTGAGCTAGATACTTTTGCTCTATGTGCTTCACTTATATCTTTTAGAGCACGACGGTGCGTGATTTGGTAGTTGGCTTATGCTATGAAAGTAGTCCCAAATGTGATAGGTACCCAAAGAGGATGCAAAAACCTCCATGTTCATGTGCATTGAGTAGAAAGAGAAGTTTCGATTCCTCTCAATTAGTTTTGAGACGTGGATTCTGTAATATTGAGAGCTATGTTAGTAGGGTGTTGTGAATCTAGATATACTTGTGTTGAAATTAGTGATTCCCGTAGCATGCACGTATGGTGAACCGCTATGTTAGGAAGTCGGAGCATAATTGATCTATTGTTTGTCATCCTTTGCGTTGAGGTCGGGATCGCGCGATGGTTAACAGCTACCAACCCTTCCCCTCGGAGTATACATTTAGCACTTTGTTTCAATTACTAATAAAAACTTTCGCAACAAGTATGTGAGTTCTTCATGACTAATGTGAGCCCATGGTATAGATGCACTTTCACCTTCCACCATTGCTAGCCTCTCTAGTGCCGCGCAATTCTCGCCGGTGCACAAACCCACCAAATTCCTTCCTCAAAACAGCCACCATATCTACCTACTATGGAATTTTCATAGCCATTCCGAGATATATTGCCATGCAACTCCCACCGTTCCGTCTCATGACTTGTGCCATCACTCTCATATTACCATTGCATGATCGTAAGATAGCTAGCGAGATGTTTCAAACGTCATACGCTATGCTAGATCGTTGCATATCCCGGGACACTGCCGGAGGCATTTTCTATGGAGTCATCATCATTGTGATCTTTGAGTTGTGAGTAAATAAAAGTGTGATGATCATCATTATTAGAGCATTGTCCCATGTAAGGAAATAAAAAAGAGGCCAAAGAGCTCAAAAATAAAAAAAGGGTTTTTGTTGCCGCAGCAGCTCCCACCGGGGAGACCCCTAGCCTGATCAGTGAGGCAGAGGCGACGTCCGAGCACATCCCGATGGCGCACTGCAGAGCACGTCCGACCAGCTCTCGCGAGTCCGTCATCAGAGCAATCCGAGAACTTCGTGAGACCCAGACCATGCGACGCGGTGACTGCCCTGCACCACCTATCGCAGTCGCCGTCGTCGGCACGGTTGACCGACCCCGCATCTGCATCAACGCATCTGCAACCAACATAGCCGCGGCGCACGACCCCTTCTGGACTACGTTGACTGGCTACCAGTGGGAGTACCCGGGCACCAACGCCTTCATGCCCTTCGGGCTGAGGAACACGGCTGCCACTTACCAGAGGCTCCAGCAGGCCATGCTCGTACCCCGCCTGTTGGGGCGCTGCGAGGAGGAGGAGGAGATGCTCGGGCCAAGCGAAGGCCCCGAGTCTCGGGAGGCGGCGGACCCGTGAGGGTCGCGACCGCGGAGATAAGAAATCAAGCGACAACGGAGCCTCCGGCACTTCAGCGGCTTGGCCGCCAGGTGACATTTTGTTAGCCGCTGCGAGGTAACTTTTCGGTTCACCCTGTCCGTGGGCAACCCCGGGGCCATGCGGCCTCCCCCAGCTCCAGACTTTTCTCGGCTACTACTTTTGTTTACGCATAATTTGGTTGTTCAATTTCACCTCCTGGGCATCCTAACGTTCTGCCTTGGTTATCTTGTCGGGCGGTCGGTCCCCGCTTGGGGGCTCCGGTCAAAGTTGGTCCATGCAGATTCGCAGCCTCGCTCCCAAAGAAGAAGTTAGCAGGATTTGCCAATGACCTAAACCAAGTCAATTCAGTCCTCCAATGACTCGGGGGTAGGGACACTCGCGAGGCCATAATGTCCTCGCGACCTCTCATATACACCCCCACCGTCACACTGTCATGTAATAACGAGCCGAGGCTGTATACGCCCAGGTCCCCCGAGGACGCGGAGGGGTCCATCCCACGCCAAGTGGCATCCCTATGCTCCGTGCTGGGGAGAAGATCAGGCCCCAATGCCTCGGCGGTAGGGACACTCGCGATGCCAAAGCGTCCTCGCGACCTCCGAGATACACCCCCACCGTGACACTCCCACGTAATAACGAGCCGAGGCTGTATACGCCTAGGGCCCTCTGAGGACGCGGAGGTGTCCATCCTACGCCTAGTAGAAGACCTATGCTCTGTGCTGGGTACACACATGAGCAACCAATATAGTCCGCTAATGACTACGCCCCCAGCCGGCACCAATATAGTCCTCCAATGACTACACCCTCAACCGGCATCAACATAGCCCACCAATGGCTACACCCACGGCCATCAAGGAGATCAGCGCAGTCCATCCGCGACTTCGCCCACACCCAGCGTGTGGGCAAATAGCTGAAGGTACGGAGCCGCTCGCACATCAAGGGGGACCCCTGATCATCACGACTCACGGGCCTAACTATTCCCGTAGCCCCTCCCCCTTTGGGCGGTCCTTGGAAGGTTCAATCGCGGGAAGGTACGCGTGGGGCGGGCCATGGCAATGCAGAGCCCAGTGAGCTCGACAAATCGCTTCGGATCCCTTAGGAAGAACGCTGGAGTCACTCGTACGTCAAGGGGACTCCTGAGCATCACGACTCAGGAGATTGAACTACGTCCGTAGCCCCTTTCCCTTTTGAGTTGTCCTCTTCTGGTCAGTTGAACCGCGGGGAGGTATGCGCGGGGTGGGCCCTGTAGACGCATAGTGCTGAAGGAGTTCGAGAGTCTTATATCATCGGTTTCTTAGGAGGAGCATCGAAGATGCTCGCACGTCAAGGGGGACCCCTGAGCATCGCGACTCAGGGGCCTAACGGCGCTCATAGCCCGTCCCCCCTTTGGGCCGTCCTTGGTTTTCGGTCGGTTCAATCGAGTGGAGGTACGCGTGGGGCGGGCCCTGCCGACGCGGAGTGCTGAAGGTGTTCCAAGTTTCGGAATCTTCATCACATTCTCCTCATGAGGGCAGCTCGCGCGTCAAGGGGGACTCCTGAGCATCGCGACTCAGGTGCCTAACTACGCTCGTAGCCCCTTCCCCCTTTGGGCCATCCTTGGTTTCCGGTCGGTTCAATCGCGGGAAGGTACGCGCGAGGCGGGCCTTGCCGACGCAGAATAACACATCAAACATGATAGGAACGAGTCGGGGAAAACATTCAACCATTCAATTATTACAGACCATGACCCAGTCCATAAAACCGCAAGTAAGTTTAACGCCTCCATGAGGCACGATGTGCATTGCAGGAAGATAACAGGTGCAAGGGATCAGGAGGAGCCGTCGCCGGTTGATATGTCTCCAACGTATCTATAATTTTTGATGGTTTCATGCTATTATCTTGTCAAACTTTGAACATTTTGGATGCCTTTTATATCTTTTTTGGGACTAACTTATTAACTCAGTGCCAAGTGCCAGTTCCTGTTTTTTCCGTGTTTTTGACCCTTTTCAGAGGAGAATTTTAAACGGAGTTCAAACGGAATAAAATCTGCGAAATGATTTTTTCCATAACAGAAGACACGCGGGAGACTTGAGAACCTAGGCAGGAGACCTCGGGCCTAGCAGCCTTATAAGCTCCCCGTGGCTCCCATGCCCTAGGTCTTCCGCCTATATATTCCCTAAAATCCTAGAAAAAATCAAGAGATCATCAAAAATACTTTTCCGCTGCCGCAAGCTTCTGTCTCTGCAAGATCCCATCTAGGGCACATTCTGGTGCCCTGCCGGAGGGGGGATTCGGATACGGAGGGCTTCTTCATCAACACCATGACCTCTCCGATGATGCGTGAGTAGTTCACCATAGACCTATGGGTCCATAGCTACTAGCTAGATGGCTTCTTCTCTCTCTTGGATCTTCAATACAAAGTTCTCCATGATCTTCATGAAGATCTATCCAATATAATCTTCTTTTGCAGTGTGTTTGTCGAGATCCGATGAATTGTGGACTTATGATCAGATTATCTATGAATCTTATTTGAGTTTATTTTGATCTCTCTTATATGCATGATTTCATATCCTTGTAATTCTCTTCGAGTTGTGGGTTTTGTTTGGCCAGCTTGATCTATGATTCTTGCAAAGGGAGAAGTGCTTGGTTTTGGGTTCATACCGTGCGGTGACCTGATGCTACTGTGACAAGAGACCTTCTCCAGCAACGGCGCTAGAAGAATGCTGCTAGCACTCCCAGTTGCTCAACAATTAGCAATTGTCTTACAATGGCCCACCAGCGCGTGGGTTCGCGACAGTTTTCGAGGGTAGTATTGGACCCAATTTGTTGATTTGCCAGGCAGGAGGTGAGAGAATACTCTCGAGTATTAGCAGCTGAATGTATCAGATTCAACCACACCTGAAAGATTAGTATTTGCAAGCAAAGTACCTGCAGCAAAGTAGTATGATAACAACGGTGTCAGAAACGATCTGTTGACGGTAGACTATTCCTAACTGTCGTATCAATTGCGCCAGAAGTTGCCCCTTGACAGAAATTGTCTTTTCCCGTCAACGACGAGCGAACCAGAATTGTAGCAACAGTGTAACGAGTAATAGCAGTGGCAAGGAACAGCAGTAGTGACAGCGGTAGCAAGTAACAGCAGTAGCAAGTAACAGTAGTAGCAACAATAGTAACAACAGTAGCACCAGAGCAAGACAAGTAACAGCAGCAGTGGGACAAACTCGTAGGCAATGGGTCGGTGATTCCTTTGGATGATATTCATCATGCAACAGCTATAACACGGAGAGATATGTGGCTAGCTCCCGTTCGTCAATGTGATGTAGGCATGCATTCCATGTGTAGTCATACGTGCTTAGAAAAAAGAACTTGCATGCCATCTATTGTCCATCCCTCCCATGGCAACGGGGTCCAAAAGAATACTACAGGATATTAAGGTTCTCCTTTTAATAAAGAACCGGAACAACGCATTAGCACTTGGTGAACACATGAACTCCTCAAACTATGGTCATCACCGGGAGTGGTTCCGGTTATTGTCACTCCGGGGTTGCCGGGTCATAACACATAGTAGGTAACTACAACTTGCAAGATCGGATCTGAAACACACATATATTGGCGACAACATAATAATTTTAGATCTGAAATTATGGCACTCGGGCCCTAGTGACAAGCATTAAGCATGGCAAAGTAGTAGCAACATCAATCTCAGAACATAGTGGATACTAGGGATCAATCCCCGTCAAAACTAACTCGATTACATGATAGATCTCATCCTACTCATCACCGCCTAGCGAGCCTACAAATAGATTACTCACGAACGATGAAGAGCTTCATGGAATTGGAGAGGGAAGAAGGTTGATGATAACGATGGCGACGATTTCCCCTCTCCGGAGCCCAAAACGGACTCCTGATCTGTCCTCCAGATGAAGAACAGGATGTGGTGGCGCCTCCGTATCGCAAACGCGACGAAATCTTCTCTTCTGATTTTTTTCTGGGCGAAAGTGAATTTATAGAGCTGAGTTTGGGGGCGGCAGATCAACATGGGCCCCACAAGCTTGGGTGCCGCGGCCAGGGGGGAGGCCGCGGCAACAGGGCTTGTGGCCCGCTGGCCCATCCCCTCCGGTGGATCTTTGCGCAGGTATTTTTTCATATTTTCCAAAAAAATTCTCCGTAAATTTTTAGGACGTTCCGAGAACTTTCATTTCTGCACAAAAACAACACCATGGCAATTCTGCTGAAAACAACATCAGTCCGGGTTAGTTCCATTCAAATCATGCAAATTAGAGTCCAAAACAAGGGCAAAAAAGTTTGGAAAAGTAGATATGATGGAGACGTATCAAACTCCCCCAAGCTTAAAACCTTGCTTGTCCTCAAGCAACTCAGTTGAAAAACTGAAAGAGAAAGAAAAACTTTGACAAACTTTGTTTGATCTTGTTGTTGCAACTATGTCTAACTCGTAACCAGAATTTCAGCAAGATCACAAGTTAACCACATAAGCAAGTGACACAAAGGTCTCACGGTAAACTAATATCAATGGCATAATCAGCTAGCGAGCAAATAATAATGAGTTTCAGATACCAACAATTCAATCAAAACAAGCATGAAGCAATATGAATAGGTGGTATCTCTCTAGCTCTTTCTGAGACCGCAAAACATAAATGCAGAGCACTTTCAAAGATCAAGGGCTGACTAAACATTGTAATTCATAGCAACGAAGATCCAGTCACAGTCATACTCAATATCAATCAAAAGCAAAGCATAAAAATGACAGAGGTGCTCTCTAAATGGTGCTTATACAAGAAGAGGATGACTCAACAGGAAAATAAATAGACATGCCCTTCGCAGAGGGAAGCATTGATTTGCAGAGGTGCCAGAGCTCAAGCTTTGAAAACAGAGATAATAATTTTGGGTGGCATGCTTTCATTGTCAACGCAATGACCAAGAGTTCTCAATATCTTCCATGCTATTCATGCTGTAGGCGGTTCCCAAACAGAAAAGTAAAGTTTTAACTCCCCCACCACCAATCAATCACACTCCACGGCTAGCCGAATCCTCGGGTACCGTCCATACTAACATCAATCCAGGGGGAGTCTTGTTTTACAATTATGTTTTCGATTTAAGCGTGGAACTGGGCATTCCAATTACCGGCCCCTTTCTCGTGAATGATAGTGAATAAACACATGTCGAGGATAACACGCCTAACATGGAAGATACCAATAGCCCCCCTGTCACCACATGAGCGGTTCGGGCATGCAAAACAAATTATTTCTTAAAGGTTTAGAGAATGGCACATGCAAATTTACTTGGAACGGCAGGTAAATACCGCACATAGGTAGGTATGGTGTACTCTCATGGAAAAACTTTTGGGTTTATGGAAGTGGATGCACAAGCAGTATTCCGCTTAGTGCAAGTGAAGGCTAGCAAAAGACTGGGAAGCGACCAACTAGAGAGCGACAACAGTCATCTAGATGCAATGAGTTTGACTAACATGGAGTGCAAGCATGAACAAGATATAAATCACCATGAACACAAACATCATAGAGGCTATGTTGATTTTGTTTCAACTACATGCATGAACATGCGCCAAATCAAGCCACTTGAATCATTCAAAGGAGAATACCATCCTATCATACTACATCATAGTCATCTCAAAATCTATGTTGGCATTCAAGACAAACCATTATAAGCTCCTAGCCAAATAAGCATGGCATCAGAAACTATGATCTCTAAGTTGTCATTGCAAACATGGCTCTCTCACAACAAAGCTGAATCTGGGATGACAAGCTAGTCATATTTACAAAAAAAAATAGATAGAGTTCATACCAGCTTTTCCAGTCTTAGTCACTTCATCATATATCATCATTATTGCCTTTCACTTGCACGATCGAACGATGTGAGCAATAATAAGCGTGCTCGTGCAATGGACTAAGCTGAATTTGCAGGAAAACACAAAGGAGAAGACAAGTAATATGGCTCTTTGAAAGCTAAACATGTATGCATGAAAGAGCCACTAAACATTGTAACCAATATCTTCTACCTTGACCCAAAGAAAAAGAAAACTATTTACACGGGAAAGCTCCCAACAAGCAAAAGAAGAAAGAAAGATCTTTTTGGGTTTTCTCAAAAGGACACAAAACAAGAAAACAAAAATAAACTAGCATGGATAATACAGTGGCAAAGTGTAAACACCGACGAACAAAGTGAAATCATAAGCGTGAATGTAAGGTCGGTGAGAACACGTACTCCCCCAAGCTTAGGCTTTTGGCCTAGCTTGGTCTACTCCCAAGGACGGTCCTGGCAAAATCCAAAATCATAATCGGGGTTATACGGGAGCGCTGCAGCCACTGCCTGAATAGCTGCCTCACGAAGACGAGCAGCCGCCGCCTCCCTCTCATACTCCTTTGCCTCTCCTATGGTTATGAAGTATCTCCGTTTAACCTGAAAGTCAAAGAAAGCAGGAGCAGGAAGGGTAGTATGGAAAACACGCTGCCGGTTAAATATCAATCAGTATAGGAGGGATTCCTCATCCCTCTCAAGGAACTGGTAGCGTGTCATAGCGACGCGGTCAAGGAAAGCTGTATGGAGCGGGGGATCTCCTGCGCGGATGGGTACTCCAAGAAAATTTGCTATGCGAGTGGCATAGATGCCGCCAAAGAAATCTCCCTCAATAGCATTTTTATTCAGCCTCCTTGCTATAATAGCTCCCATGTTGAAGATTTTGTCACCCGTAACTACGCTCTTAAGGATAGTAAGGTCGGATGCGCACAGGTGACAATGTTGAACCTTGCCGTTAATGCATCTACCTATGAAGAGGGCAAAGTAGTGCAAGGCAGGGAAATGAATGCTTCCTATGGTAGCTTGCGTGATGTCTCTAGTTTCTCCAACACATATACTAGAGAAAAAAAATCTCTAACCGAGGATTTAGCAGGATCTTTAAGATTACCCCCATCGGGTATTTTGCAAATCCTAGTGAAATCCTCCAAATCCATGGCATAGGATTTATCATACAAGTCAAACAGTATGGATGAGTCACGGCCAACTGAAAATTTAAATCTATGCACGAAAGAGGCAGTGAGCATAGCATACTGTTCATATTTATCTGAGAGGAATTCTTCTAACCCGGCATTGCGGACAAGTGTATCAAACTCATCCTTGAAGCCTGCTTCGATCATGAACTTATCGGAAGGCCATTCACATGGTTGTACCGGTGCGTCCCTTAGTTGATAAGGATCGGGCTCCCGAAAAGAAAGACGGGGACCCTTCTTACTTGAGGAACCACCATGAAACTTCCTCCTTAACATAATTTCTTTTTGCTGAAATTTTGAAGTTCAAGAGAAAAGTGAATAAAGACCAACCACACCTTGTAGCAACTACTGCAACTAGTGCCTAGAGACCGTATCACGCGCTAAAACTACTTGGGACCAGCTAAAATCAACATTTCAAGCTCAAGAACAGTGTCACCAAGGTAGCAAGAATACGCGAAGGATAAAACACTAGAGCAAAAACTAATTGGACCAATGGAGGAGTCACTTACCAAGGAGTAATTTCCCCAAAACGGTTCAGAGAATGGTCCTTTGAGCAAGGAGATCGAAAATCACAGCCAAATGAGCAAGAACACGGGTTTGAGCTGCGAAACAATTTTTTCTGGAGGAAGAAGAAGAGGATGGGAGCTGGAATGAGTGGAGGGGGCCCCTATGGGCCCCACAAGCTTGCTCCCCGCAGCCAGGGGGTAGCCCGCGGTGACAGGGCTTGTGGCCCACTGGGGTGGCCCCCAGGCCAGCTCTCTGTCCAAATATTTTTCAAATATTCCAGAAAAAATCATACTAGATTTTCAGGACCATCGGAGAACTTTTATTTTCGGGGTATTTTTCCCCGGAACGCTAAAACAGAAAACAGGAAAACTAAACTAAACATATCATTTTTCTTCTAAGCAAAAGAAAGTGAAAGCTTAAAACAGAGGTATGTGACTCATTGGTTCATCCATTTCATGGTCATCGAAAGAAATCCGTCAATGGGGTTGATCAAATCCTTATGAAAAAACTTTCTCGAATCGCAAAAGAGAACGGAGAATTTTCGAATAGCCACTAAGTCACCTCAATGGGGATATGAATCTCCCCAACAAGCAAATCATACTTCATCTTGACACGAGGAATAGGGCATTCAAAGCTCCCAATAAGAATCAATGAAGTTTTTTCGATAGCATTGATGCAATGTACTTGATATCGTTTCTTCGGAAAGTGCACGGTATGCTCATTACCGTTGACATGGAAAGTGACATTGCCTTTGTTGCAATCTATAACAGCCCCTGAAGTGTTTAAAAAGGGTCTTCCGAGGATGACAGCCATGGCATCGTCCTCGGGAATATCCAAGATAACAAATTCTGTTAAGATAGTGGTCTTAGCAACCACAACAGGCACATCGTCGCAAATGCCAACAGGGAAAGCAGTTGATTTGTCAGCCATTTGCAGAGAAATTTCAGTGGGTGTCAACTTATCCAGTTCAAGTCTACGATAAAGGGAGATAGGCATAACACTAACACCGGCTCCAAGGTCACATAAGGCAGTTCTTACGTAGTTTCCTTTAATGGAGCAAGGTATAGTGGGCACTCCGGGATCACCAAGTTTCTTAGGAGTTCCACCTTTGAAATTGTAATTGGCAAGCATGGTGGAGATCTCAAGATCTGGTATCCTCCGTTTATTGGTCACGATATCTTTCATGTACTTGGCATATGGAGACATTTTGAGCATATCAACTTACCGCATCTGCAGAAAGACGGGTCTTATCATTTCAATAAAGCGCTCAAAATTCTCATCATCCTTTTTCTTGGATGGCTTAGGAGGAAAGGGCATAGGTCTCTGAACCCATGGCTCCCTTTCTTTACCATGCTTCCTAGCAGTGAATTCATTCTTATCGTATCTCTTAGATTGTGGGTTATCAGGATTAACCGTAGGTTCAATCTCCACATCCTTATCATTGCTAGGTTGAGCATCATTATGAACATCGCTGTCCATATTGTCACCAGGTTCATGTTCATCACCAGATTGTGCTTTTGCATGAGACGCAGAAATATCATTTGGTTCTTCAGGTGTGACAGTATTTGGTGAACCAACATGCAGGTTTCTATCATCCTTCTTCTTCTCCTTAGGATGACTGGGTGTATCTGCATTAATTCCTTGAGAATCTTGATCAATTCTCTTAGGATGACCCTCAGGATACAAAGGTTCGTGAGTCATTTTGCCTCCTCTAGTAACGACTCTAACAGAGTTGTCATTTAATTCATTGAGCAGGTCATTCTAAGCTTTAAGTACTTGTTCTACCTGAGTAGTAATCATAGAGGCATGTTTACTCAGAAGCTTCAGATCATTGACATTTCTGTCTACACAAGCACTTAAATGACTACAAGCACTTAAATGCCTAAGCATACGAGTACTTTGTTCCAAATGTCTGCTAACATAATCATTGAAACTCTGTTGTTTGGCAACAAAGTTGTCAAACTCATCAAAGCATAGGCTAGCAGGTTTATCAAAAGAAATATCACTCTCATCAAACCTACGCAGAGAATTTACTTCCACTACCTGTATCGGGTTATCAAGACCATGGATCTCTTCGATAGGTGGTAGATTTTTGACATCTTCAGATCTAATGCCTTTCTCTTGCATTGATTTCTTGGCTTCTTGCATATCTTCGGGACTGAGGAATAGAATACCTCTTTTCTTCGGAGTTGGCTTAGGAGGTGGTTTGGGAATAGTCCAAGCATTATCGTTGATCAAGATGTTATTCAGTAGAGTCTCAGCTTGTTCTACAGTTCGTTCCCTAAAAAAACAACCGACACAACTATCTAGGTGGTCTCTAGAAGCATCGGTAAGTCCGTTATAGAAGATATCAAGTATCTCGTTCTTCTTAAGAGGGTGATCAGGCGAAACATTTTGTAGCTGGACAAGCCTCCCCCAGGCTTGTGGGAGACTCTCTTCTTTGAGTTGAGCAAAGTTGTATATTTCCTGCAAGGCAGCTTGCTTCTTATGGGCAGGGAAATATTTCTCACAGAAGTAATAGACCATATCATGGGGACTACTCACACATCCAGGAGCAAGAGAAGCGAACCAGGCTTTAGCGTCATCCTTTTGAGAGAAAGGAAATAGCTTAAGGATATAGTAGTGGCGGATCTTCTCCTCACTTGTGAAAAGGGTGGCTATATCGTGTAATTTGGTAAGATGGGCTACGACCGTCTCAGACTCATAACCGTGGAAAGGATCAGATTCGACTAGAGAGATTATCTCTGGATCGACAGAGAATTCATAATCCTTATCGGTGATAAAGATAGGTGAAGTGGCAAACTTCGGGTCGTATTTCATCCTAGCTTTCAAAGATTTTTCCTTCCACTTGAGAAGTAATTTCTCAGCGTCATAGGCATCCTTACACGCAAGAAAATCCTCAGCTATCTCTCCCTTCATAACGTAACCCTGAGGTATATCAGGAAATTCATATCTAGGGGAGCTAGATCTAGCAGGAGCAAAAGCAGGTTCTATCTCAATAGTATCGGCAGTTTCAGAAGCATCACGAGCATTAGCAGTAACTCTAGCAATATGAGCATCAAGGACCACCCCTAGTGGCACATCAGGCAAAGTAGTATCTCTAGCAGTATCAAGCATAACATCATCAGGCAAAATAGCATCTCTAGCATCATCAGGCAAAGCAGTATCAAGCATAGCATCTCTCGCAGTATCAGGCATAGCATCTCTAGCAGTATCACGCATAGCATCTCTAGCAGCAGGTGATGTCGCAAACTTACTCATAACTAAAGGTGAATCAAGTGCAGAGCTAGATGGCAGTTCCTTACCTCCCCTCGTAGTTGAGGGCAAGACTTTGGTTTTTGGATCCTTCAGATTCTTCATAGTGATCAGCAGGTATAAATCGCAAGTGACTCACAGAATATAGCAATGCCTCCCCGGCAACAGCGCCAGAAAAATGCTGCTACCGTGACAACAGACCTTCCCCGACAACGGCGCCAGAAAAATGCTGCTACTATGACAAGAGACATTCTCCAGCAACGGCGCCAGAAGAATGCTGCTAGCACTCCTGGTTGCTCAACAATTAGCAATTGTCTTGCAACGGCCCACCAGCGCGTGGGTTCGCGACAGTTTTCAAGGGGAAGAGTATTCGACCCAATTTGTTGATTCGCCAGGCAGGAGGTGAGAGAATATTCTTGAGTATTAGCAGCTGAATGTATCAGATTCAACCACACCTGAAAGATTAGTATCTGCAAGCAAAGTATCAACAGCAAAGTAGTATGATAACAACGGTGTCAGAAACGATCTGTTGACGGCAGACTATTCCTAATTGTCATATCAATGGCGCCAGAAGTTGCCCGTTGACGGAAAATGTCGTTTCCCGTCAACGACGAGCGAACCAGAATTGTAGCAACAGTGTAATGAGTAATAGTAGTGGCAAGGAACAGCAGTAGTGACAGCGGTAGCAAGTAACAGTAGTAGCAACAGTAGTAACAGTAGTAGCAGCAGAGCAAGACAAGTAACAACAGCAGTGGGACAAACTCGTAGGCAATGGGTTGGTGATTCGTTTGGATGATATTCATCATACAACAATTATAACACGGAGGGATATGTTGCTAGCTCCCGTTCGTCAATGTGATGTAGTCATGCATTCCGTGTGTACTCATACGTGCTTAGGGAAAAGAACTTGCATGACATGTATTGACCATCCCTCCCGTGGCAGCGGGGTCCAAAAGGATACTACAGGATATTAAGGTTCTCCTTTTAATAAAGAACCGGAACAATGCATTAGCACTTGATGAACACATGAACTCCTCAAACTATGGCCATCACCGGGAGTGGTTCCGGTTATTGTCACTCCGGGGTTGCCGGGTCATAACACATAGTAGGTAACTACAACTTGCAAGATCGGATCTAAAACACACATATATTGGCGACAACATAATAATTTCAGATCTGAAATCATGGCACTCGGGCCCTAGTGACAAGCATTAAGCATGGAAAAGTAGTAGCAACATCAATCTCAGAACATAGTGGATACTAGGGATCAATCCCCGTCAAAACTAACTCGATTACATGATAGATCTCATCCTACTCATCACCACCCAGCGAGCCTACGAATAGATTACTCATGAATGATGAAGAGCTTCAAGGAATTGGAGAGGGAAGAAGGTTGATGATGACGATGGCCATGATTTCCCCTCTCCGGAGCCCAAAACAGACTCCTGATCTGTCCTCCAGATGAAGAACAGGATGTGGCGGCGCCTCCGTATAACCAACGCGACGAAATGTTCTGTTCTGATTTTTTTCTGGGCGAAAGTGAATTTATAGAGCTGAGTTTGGGGGCGGCAGAGCGACGTGGGCCCCACAAGCTTGGTTGCCGCGGCCAGGGGGAGGTCGCGGCAACAGGGCTTGTGGCCCACTGGCCCATCCCGTCCGGTGGATCTGTGCGCACGTATTTTTCATATTTCCATAAAAATTCTCCGTAAATTTTCAGGACGTTCCGAGAACTTTCATTTCTGCACAAAAACAACACCATGGCAATTCTGCTGAAAACAACGTCAGTCCGGGTTAGTTCCATTCAAATCATGCAAATTAGAGTCCAAAACAAGGGCAAAAGAGTTTGGAAAAGTAGATACGATGGAGACGTATCACCTGACCCAGTGACAGAAGGGGTAGCGAGGCACGTATCGTGTTGTTGCCATCAAGGGTAAAAAGATGGGGTTTTCATAATTGGTTTGAGATTATCCCTCTACATCATGTCATCTTGCTTATGGCATTACTCTGTTCGTCATGAACTCAATACACTAGATGCATGCTAGATAGCGGTCGATGTGTGGAGTAATTGTAGTAGATGCAGAAAGTATCGGTCTACTTGTCTCAGACGTGACGCCTATATGTATGATCATTGCCTTAGATATCGTCATGACTTTGCGCGGTTCTATGAATTGCTCGACAGTAATTTGTTCACCCACCGTAATACTTGCTATTTTGAGAGAAACCTCTAGTGAACACTATGGCCCCGGGTCTACTCCACACTATATTTTCAGCCTTACTCTTTTTCTTTGTTGCACTTTCCACCTTCATATCCCACTTTGCAATCAATCTTGAAGGGATTGACAACCCCTTTCTAGCGTTGGGTGCAAGCTCTTTTGTGTTTGTGCAGGTACACTGGACTTGACGAGATTCTCCTACTGGATTGATACCTTGGTTCTCAACTGAGGGAAATACTTACTACTCTTGTGCTGCATCACCCTTTCCTCTTCAAGGGAAAAACCAACGCAAGCAAGTCTCCTTCAACGTGTGAAATTCTGGCGCTGTTGTTTGAGAAGTGGCAGAAGGATTTCTTGCGCCGTTTCCGGGGAGGATCAAGTAAAGAACTCATCCAAGTAAGTATCGCAAACTCATCTCTTGCATTTACTTTTTTGCCTCTCGTTTTCCTCTCCCCCACTTCTGAAAAACAAAAATTTACAAAAAGATTTACATATTTTGTTTTCCTTTTCGTTCGCCCTTTTCTCTCGCTTGCTCTTTGTTCGCTTGTGTGCTTGTTTGCTTCCCGAAGTCACCATGACTGAAAACACCAAACTTAGTGACTTCTCGAATACTAATAATAATGATTTTATTAGTACTCCGATTGCTCCCGCCACTAGTGCGGAGTCATACGAAATCAATGCCGCTTTGCTGAATCTTGTTATGAATGAGCAATTTTCCGGCCTTCCTAGTAAAGATGCCGCATCCCATATTAATACCTTCATTGAGCTTTGCGATATGCAAAAGAAGAAAGATGTGGATAATGATGTGATTAAATTGAAGCTTTTTCCTTTCTCGTTGCAAGATCGAACAAAAACTTGGTTTTCGTCTTTGCCCAAAAATAGTATCGATTCTTGGGATAAGTGCAAAGATGCTTATATATCCAAGTATTTTCCGCCTTCTAAGATTATCTCTCTTCGTAATGATATCATGAATTTTAAGAAACTTGATCATGAACATGTTGCACAATCTTGGGAGAGAATGAAATAGATGATTAGAAATTGTCCCGCTCATGGCTTGAGTCTTTGGATGATTACACACATCTTCTACGCTGGCTTGAATTTCGCTTCTAGAAATATCTTGGACTCCACCTCAGGTGGAACGTTCATGGAAATCACGTTAGGAGAAGCCACAAAACTCCTAGACAATATCATGACGAACTACTCTCAGTGGCACACTGAATGGTCACCTACTAGTAAGAAGGTACACGCTATAGAAGAAATTAACTCGTTAAGTGCTAATATGGATGAGTTAATGAATTTGGTTGCTAGTAGAATTGCTCCTTTAGATCCTAATGATATGCCCTTGTCTTCCTTGATTGAGAGTTGCAATGCTAGCTTGGACGTTAATTTTGTTGGTAGGAATAATTTTGGCAACAACAATGCTTTTAGAGGAAACTATGTTCCTAGGCCTTTTCCTAGTAACTCCTCTAATAACTTTGGCAACTCCTACAACAACACTCATGGAAATTACAATAGATTACCCTCTGATCTAGAGAGTAATATCAAAGAGTTTATCAACTCGCAAAAAAATTTCAATGCCTCCATAGAGGAAAAACCACTCAAAATTGACGATTTGGCTAAGAGCGTTGATAGAATGTCTAGTGATATTGATGCATTGAAAGTTACATGTGCTCCTCCCAAGATCAATATGGATGAAACTTTGAAAGCTATGCGTGTTTCCATGAGTGAGAGCAAAGAAAGAACCGCCCAAATTCATGCTAGACATGAATGGCTTAAAAAGGCGTGTTCTCGTGAGGAGAATCACGAAGATCTTAAAGTGTTGGTGTGACTCCCATTGAATCTTTGTTTTCTTGTGTCAAACCTAATGATGATGGGGCTGGATATGAATCCACTTTGGTTGAAAAACGCCCCAATGATTCGGAGTCCATCTATCTTGATGCTAAACACATTGAAAGTGGAGTAGAAGATATTAAAACTTTGAGTAGTAATGAAATTACTACTTTGGATTTCAAGGAATTCAATTATGATAGTTTCTCCTTGATTGGATGCATTTCCTTGATGCAATCCATGCTAAACTCTCGACACGCTTATAGCCAAAACAAGGCCTTTGCCGATCATATCGTCAAAGCTATGATAAAATCTCTGGAAGAGAAACTTGAATTGGAAGTCTCTATCCCTAGATAGCTCCATGATGAGTGGGAACGTACTATCAAAATCAAAATCAAAAACTATGAATGCAATGCTTTGTGTGATTTGGGTGCTAGTGTTTCTACCATTCCAAAATCTTTATCTGATGTTCTCTTAATTTGCATCTTGCGGATTCTACTGTCAAGAAACCCATGGGAAGGATCAATGATGTTCTTATTTTTGCAAATAGGAACTATGTACCCGTGGATTTCATTGTGCTTGACATTGATTGCAATCCTACATGCCCTATTATTCTTGGTAGACCTTTCCTAAGGACTATTGGTGCTGTCATCGCTATGAAGGAAGGGAATATTATATTTCCATTTTATTTAAAGAAGGGCATGGAGAACTTTCCATGAAAGAAAATAAGATTGCCTTATGAATCCATGATGAGGGCTACTTATGGTTTGAGCACCAAAGACGACGATACGTGATTCTATCACCTTATGCCTAGCTAAGGGCGTTAAACAATAGCACTTGTTGGGAGGCAACCCAATGAATTTATCTTTTTCTTTTCTGTTTTTTTGCATCCACACCATCATAATTCTTTTATGGTTGTTGCTACGGCAACAAAAGTCCTTCCCCGGCAGTGGTGCCACAGATCCTTCCGTCGTCTCTTGAGCGTGCGTTGGTTTTTTGCTTGAAGAGGAAAGGGTGATGCAGCACAGGAGCAGTAAGTATTTCCCTCAGTATGAGAACCAAGGTATCAATCTAGTAGGAGAATCTCGTAAAGTCCAGAGAACCTGCGCAAACACAAAAGAGCTTGCACCCAACGCTTTAAAGGGGTTGTAAATCACTTCAAGATTGATTGCAAAGTGAGATCTGAAGGCGGAAAGTGCAACGAAGAAAAGTGTAAGGCTGAAAATATGGTGTGGAGTAGACCCAGGGGCCATAGTGTTCACTAGAGGCTTATCTAAAAATAGCAAATATCATGGTGGGTGAACAAATTACTGTCAAGCAACTGATAGAACCGCGCAAACTCATGACGATATCTAAGGTAATGATCATACATATAGGCATCACCTCCGAGACAAGTAGATCGATACTTTCTGCATCTACTACTATTACTCCACACATCGACCGCTATCTAGCATGCATCTAGTGTATTGAGTTCATGACGAACAGAGTAACGTCTTAAGCAAGATGACATGATGTAGAGGGATAAACTCAAACCAATGATGAAAACCCCATCTTTTTACCCTTGATGGCAACAACACGATGCGTGCCTTGCTACCCCTTCTGTCACTGGGTGAGGTCACCGCACGGTATGAACCCAAAACCAAGCACTTCTCCCATTGCAAGAATCATAGATCTAGTTCGCCAAACAAAATCCACAACTCGAAGAGAATTACAAGGAGATGAAATCATGCATAAGAGAGATCAGAAGAAACTCAAATAAGATTCACAGATAATCTGATCATAAATCCACAATTCATCGGATCTCGACAAGCACACTGCAAAAGAAGATTACATCGGATAGATCTCCATGAAGATCATGGAGAACTTTGTATTGAAGATCCAAGAGAGAGAAGAAGCCATCTAGCTACTAGCTATGGACCCGTAGGTCTATGGTGAACTATTCACGCATCATGGGAGAGGTCATGGTGTTGATGCAGAAGCCCTCCATATCCAAATCCCCCCCTCCGGCAGGGCACCAGAACGTGCCCCAGATGGGATCTTGCGGAGACAGAAGCTTGCGGCGGCGGAAAAGTACTTTCGATGAACTCCAGATTTTTTTTGGGATTTTAGGGAATTTATAGGAGAAAGTCCTAGGGCAGAGGTGGCCAAGGGAGCCCACAACCCAGGGAGGCACGGCCCCCTGGCTGTCGCTAGGGGGCTTGTGCGGTCCTTGCAGGCCCCCTGCTCTGATTCTCAGGCTTCCCGATGTTTTTCTGTTTCGGAAAAATTCATTTTGGCAGTTTCGTTCCGTTTGGACTCCGTCCAAAATCCTCCTGTGAAAGGGGTCAAAAACATGGAAAAAACAGGAACTGGCACTTGGCACTGAGTTAATAAGTTAGTCCAAAAAAATATATAAAAGGCATACAAAACATCCAAAGTTTGACAAGATAATACTATGCAACCATCAAAAATTGTAGATACGTTGGAGACGTATCAGTTGTGTCTTTTGTGTTTCCTTTTGTGTTTGAGCCAAGCAAAACCTTCATGACTAGTCTTGGTCATGGTTGTCTAATCCTGTTGGAAAAAGACAAAAACGTTTCGCTCACGAGATGATTTTTCATTTTTATTCAGAAAGACCTTTTGAGTTGATTCTTTTTTCTGGTTGATATGCCTTTTGCCCAGGCAGTCATAATTTTTCAGAATTTTTGAGGTACAAGAAGTATACGAAGTATACAGATTGCTACAGACTGCTCTGCTTTTGACAGATTCTATTTTTGTTGAGTTGGTTGCTTGTTTTGATGAAACTATGGATAGTATCGGGGGTACTAGCCATGAAAAAGTGAGAATACAGTAGCCTAACACCAATATAAATAGAAATCAAGATTTCAACAGTACCTAAAGAGGTGGTAGTTTGTTTTCTTGTGCTAATGTTATCACGAGTTTCTGTTTAAGTTTTGTCTTGTGAAGTTTTCAAGTTTTGGGTGATGTTCTCATGGACAAAGAGATAAGGAGTGGAAAGAGCTCAAGCTTGGGGATGCCCAAGGCATCCCAAGCCAAATTCAAGGACACCAAAAAGCATAAGCTTGGGGCTATATTTTTATTCACCACATGGTATGTGTTTTGCTTGGAGCGTCTTGTATCTTAAGAGTCTTTTCTTTTTGTTGTGTCACAATCATCCTTACTGCACACCTTTTGAGAGAGACATGCACTCATCGTGATTTTGCTAGAATGCTCATCGTGCTTCACTTATATCTTTTGAGATAGATAATTTTTCTCTATGTGCTTCACTTAGATCTTTTAGAGCACGGCGGTGCATGACTTGGTAGTTGCTTTATGCTATGAAAGTAGTCCGAAAGGTGATAGGTACCTAAAGAGGATACAAAAACCTGCATCTTCATGTGCATTGAGTAGAAAGAGAAGTCTTGATTCCTCTCAATTAGTTTTGAGACATGGATTTGGTAATATTAAGAGTTATGTTAGTAGGGTGTTGTGAATCTAGAAATACTTGTGTTGAAGTTAGTGATTCCCGTAGCATGCACGTATGGTGGACAACTATGTTAGGAAGTCGGAGCATAATTGATCTATTGATTGTCATCCTTTGTGTTGAGGTCGGGATCGCGTGATGGTTAACACCTACCAACCCTTCCCCTAGTAGTATGCGTTTAGCACTTTGTTTCGATTACTAATAAAAACTTTCGCAACAAGTGTGTGAGTTCTTCATGACTAATGTGAGTCCATGGTATAGATGCACTTTCACCTTCCACCATTTCTATCCTCTCTAGTACCGCGCAATTCTCGCCGGTGCACAAACCCACCATATGCCTTCCTCAAAACAGCCACCATAACTACCTACTATGGCATTTTCATAGCCATTCCGAGATATATTGCCATGCAACTCCCATCGTTCCGTCTCATGACTTGAGCCGTCACTCTCATATTGCCATTGCATGATCGTAAGATAGCTAGTGAGATGTTTCAACGTCATACGCCAAGCTAGATCGTTGCACATCCCGGTACACTGCAGGAGGCATTTCCTATAGAGTCATCATCGTTCTAAGCTTTGAGCTGTGAGTATATAAAAGTGTGATGATCATCATTATTAGAGCATTGTCCCATGTGAGGAAATGAAAAAAAGGCCAAAGAGCCCAAATAAAAAAAAGGAAGAGAAAAAAGAGGCCCAAGAGCCCAAATAAAAAAAAGAGAAAAAGAGAGAAGGGACAATGCTACTATCTTTTTCACAATTGTGCTTCATAATAGCACCATGTTCTTCATGATTGAGAGCCTCTCGTTTCGTCACCACCTTATGCTAGTGGGAATCTTTATTATATAACTTGGCTTGTATATTCCAATGATGGGCTTCCTCAAAATTGCCCTAGGTCTTCGTGAGCAAGCAAATTGGATGCACACCCACTAGTTATCCTTTTGAGCTTTCGCATACTTATAGCTCTACGTGCATCATTTGTATGGAAATCCCTACTCATTCACATTGATATCTATTAATGAGCATCTACATAGCGCTTTGATACGCCGAGTCAATGTGACCATCTCCTCCTTTTTGTCTCACAACCACCACCACACTCTGTTCCACCTATAGTGCAATATCCATGGCTCACGCTCATGTATTGCGTGATAGTTATAAAAAGTTCAAGAAAGTAAGAGTGCGAAAACAATTACTTGGCCAATACCGGGGTTGTGCATGATTTAAATTAGTTGTGTGAGGATGATGGAGCATGGCGAGACTATATGATTTTGTAGGGATAACTTTCTTTGGCCTTATTGTTTTTAAAGTTCATGATTACTTTGCTAGTTTTCTTGAATTATTATTGTTTTCATGTCAATAGCAAACTATTGTTTTGAATCTTACGGATCTGAACATTCATGTCACATGAAAGAAGTTGCAAAGGACAAATATGCTAGGTAGCATTCCACGTCAAAAATTCAGTCTTTATTACTTCCTTACTCGAGGACGAGCAGGAGTTAAGCTTCGGGATGCTTGATACGTCTCCAACATATCTATAATTTTTGATGGTTTCATGCTATTATCTTGTCAAACTTTGGAAGTTTTGTATGCCTTTTATATCTTTTTTGGGACTAACTTATTAACTCAGTGCCAAGTGCCAGTTCCTGTTTTTCCGTGTTTTTGACCCTTTCCAGAGGAGAATTTTAAACGGAGTCCAAATGGAATAAAATCTGCAGAATGATTTTTTCCATAACAGAAGACACGCGGGAGACTTGAGAACCAAGGCAGGAGACCTCGGATGAGGTCACAAGCCCACCAGGCCGGGCCTAGGGGGGGCCGGGCCTAGCAGGCTTGTGAGCTCCCCGTGGCTCCCTTGCCCTAGGTCTTCCGCCTATATATGCCCTAAAATCCCAGAAAAAATCAGGAGATCATCGGAAACACTTTTCTGCCGCCACAAGCTTCTGCCTCCGCAAGATCCCATCTGGGGCACGTTCTGGTGCCCTGCCGGAGGGGGATTCTGATACGGAGAGCTTCTTCATCAACACCATGACCTCTCTTATGATGCGTGAGTAGTTCACCATAGACCTACGGGTCCATAGCTAGTAGCTAGATGGCTTCTTCTCTCTCTTGGATCTTCAATACAAAGTTCTCCATGATCTTCATGGAGATCTATCCGATGTAATCTTCTTTTGCGGTGTGTTTGTCGAGATCGGATGAATTGTGGATTTATGATCAAATTATATATAAATCTTATTTGAGTTTCTTCTGATCTCTCTTATATGCATGATTTCATATCCTTGTAATTCTCTTCGAGTTGTGGGTTTTGTTTGGCCAGCTTGATCTATGATCCTCGCAATGGGAGAAGTGCTTCGTTTTGGGTTCATACCATGCGGTGACCTGACCCAGCGACAGAAGGGGCAGCGAGGCATGTATCGTGTTGTTGCCATCAAGGGTAAAAGTATGGGGTTTTCATCATTGGTTTGAGATTATCCCTTTGCATCATGTCATCTTGCTTAAGGCGTTACTCTGTTCTTCATGAACTCAATACACTAGATGCATGCTGGATAGCGGTCGATGTGTGGAGTAATAGTAGTAGATGCAGAAAGTATCGGTCTACTTGTCTCAGACGTGATGCCTATATGTATGATCATTGCCTTAGATATCGTCATGACTTTGCGCGGTTCTTTCAATTGCTTGACAGTAATTTGTCCACCCACCGTAATACTTGCTATTTTGAGAGAAGCCTCTAGTGAACACTATGGCCCCCGGGTCTACTCCACACTATATTTTCAGCCTTACTTTTTTTCTTCGTTGCACTTTCGCCTTCAGATCTCACTTTGCAATAAATCTTGAAGGGATTGACAACCCCTTTATAGCGTTGGGTGCAAGCTCTTTTGTGTTTGTGCAGGTACTCTGGACTTGACGAGATTCTCCTACTGGATTGATACCATGGTTGTCAACTGAGGGCAATATTTACTGCTCGTGTGTTGCATCACCCTTTCCTCTTCAAGGGAAAAACCAACGCAAGCAAGTCTCCTTCAACGTGTCAAATTCTAGCGCTGTTGTTTGTGAAGTGGCACCGGTCACCCCCTCCACACGGGGCTGGTCGTTGATGTCGGAGGCATCGTCTTCCCCGTCATCAACTCCAACGGTACCTAGAGACAAAGGGGGCGCGACGCGAGCAAACCTCCTCACTAGCGCCTCCACAGGACCCTTCACTGCCTTCGCGGCACGGTCGCGGGCCTCATCCGGGACCAGCACGATCACGGAGCTCAGATCGAACCCGGGGTCGCGAAGATGAAGGTGACTGAAGAGGCGAGTCGTAGCCGCGAAGAAGAGGTCGCGTCACTCGCTATCCAAGACCCACTAGAGGAAAAGAGGGCTTTGGTCTAGGCCCTGAAATCCTATTAGTCCCAGTTCATACGAACCGGGGCCTTTGGTGACATTGGTCCCGGTTCGTACGAACCAGGGCCAGGGCGCCGACCGGGCATCGTGGGACATTGGTCCCGGTTCGTCTCACACCTTTTGTCTCAGTTCCAGTCAAAAACCGGGACTAATAGGCTAGCAACCGTTCGTATCCCCTTTAGTCCCGGTTGGTGGATCAAACCGGGACTAAGGTGTTCGTACAACCGTTCGTATCCTCCTTTAGTCCCGGTTGGTGGATCAAACCGGGGTGGCGGCCCTTCAAATCACTCATTTAGTGCCAGTTTGTCGTCCAACCCGGTACTAAAGGTCCAAACGGTTCGCCCTCCCGCTTCGTTTCCAGCAATGAAAACTGCAACCGGAGCAGAGTCTATCGCCATTCTCTGTTCTTCTCCTCTCCTCTGTTCTTCTTCTTCCTCTCTTCTTCCCCTCTCTTCTTCCACCATGACATATGAAACCGGACATCTGCTCGGACATGGCATGACCTGGCTCAGGGTCGGGTACACAAACGAGAGCAGGGTCGTGCCAAATTTTTTGTCACGATTCCGGGAGTGGGTGGACGCCGCGCCGGAGCATGAGGTGTTCTTGGGACTTGATATGGAGTTCACGCCCAACCATCAAGGTGTTGCCGTCATCCAGTTGTGTTTCAAACAACATGTCTTAATCTTCCAATGGGCGAGGTAAGTTTTGTGTCTTTCTTTGATCCAAGGTTATGAAAATTGCACGTATTGATCTTCTCTAGGTTCCATTTGATAGCAATATGGAGTTTCTATATACGTTCCACTGGATAGTTAATTGAGGTTTTTTTAATCAATTCACAGGATATGAAAATTGCATAGGATATCAATATGTGTTACAACATTGGATATATTGATCTCCCTATGTTCCATTGGATAGTATATATTTATCTCCCTAGGTTCCATTGGATAGTATATATTTATCTCCCTAGGTTCCATTGGATATATTATAACATAGGCTTTCTCTGATCCAAGGTTATGAAAATTGCATATAATGATCTCCCTAGGTTCCATTGGATAGCAATATGCAGTTTCTATATATGTTCCATTGGATATATAGTTAATTGAGGGTTTCTTGATCAATTCATAGGATATGAAAATTGCATAGGATAGAAATATGTTACAATATTTGAATCCTATAAAGATTAATTTCTCTTTAGTTGTAGTGAAACAATTTTTCATTGGTAAGTTTTGAGGCTTTCTTAGATCCAAAGGTTATGAAAATTGCATGTAATGATCTCTCTAGGTTCCATTGGATAGCAATATGCAGTTTCTTTATATGTTCCATTGGATAGTTAATTGCGGGTTTCTTGATCAATTCATAGGATATGAAAATTGCATCGGATAGCAATATGTTACAATATTGGAATCCTATAAAGATCAATTCATAGGATATGAAAATTGCATAGAATAGCAATATGTTCCATTTGAATCGTTATGATAAATTTCTCTTTAGTTGTATTGAAACATTTTTCCTTGTTGCAGCAGTATCTAACATTTGTTTCATTTTGATTTGTTGAGGTTGCAGTAGTGACAAGCATTGTCCAGAAATCATGGACTTCCTTCACAGCGGCATACGTTTCGCTAGCGTTGACATAACGAACGACAGGACGAATATGAGGCGCAACTTTGGTATTGAGATACCAGCTGAGTGCCACATTGATCTCCAAGGCCTATTCTAGTTTGATTATCCGAGGACGTCGATGGCTAATATGGCAGTCGCTTTGATCGACGAGGAGTACCATGATATGAAGAAATCTTTCCCAAAGTCTCAGCACAAGAAGTGGGGGAAGACCCCACTTGACCCTATCAACCTTGAGTATGCAGCAAAAGATGCATATGTTGCATACGAGTTGTACCGCAAGTTAGTATCGTGAGATATGTCCAGCATCACCTCGAAGAACCAGCTTTGGGACATTCAGATTCAGATTCAGATTCAGACGAGTAGTGTTCAGAACGGCGAACACTTGTATATATATGTATGCTAGCTATTATTATGTACTGCTTGCATGTATTATTATGTACTGCTTGGACCAATTTATATATATCTAGTTTCTGTTTGTGCCATTATATAGAGTTTCCAAATTTGAATGGTTATTTAGCCCTTTCTTTATTCATCACCACTTTAGGTATTGTTGCGAACTAATTCTTTATTCATATTGGTGTAATATTTACTGTATTCAAACTTCTCCATGGTTCATACCCTCCGATACAACCCATAGATACATCGATATAATCAAACAACACAAAGGAAACACAATCTGTCAAAAACAGAACAGTCGGAAGTAATCTGTATAATTCGAATACTTATGTAACTCCAAAAATTATCAAAAATTTAGACAATCTGGGTAAATTGTATATGAATCTTGTGTAAAAAATTGAGATCAAAAGCACGTTCCCGTGAATTTAAAAAAAATTCCTCGACTGAGGTTGAAAGTTTCTGTTTCTTCGGCAAAATTAAATTGCAAACACCGTAGACCATCCCAAAGGTCTTACTTGGCGCAAAAACAAAATGCTATGTGGCTGAAATGATGATACCATGCCAACTTTCAGCCCATTCAGAGTTCATTTGTAGTGCTTTTCAATTTCTGGGTCATTTAGCTAAAAAACAGTAAATGCATGAAAAATACCGAATGAAGTCAGAAATATTTGAAATTGATGATATGGCCTTGAATGGTGCATTTTGAACACACAAAAGTTCTTGAGTTCAAATAATTCCAGAAAATGAAATCCCTTTTGTAACACATGAGTTTTCGTATGAAATCGTGATACTTTGAAAGAGATTATCCGATTTGTACACAAAGTATGCCCAGTTTTTGCCGCAACCCTCTCAACTTTTTAGCACATGCTATGTGGGTGAAATGATGATACCATGCCAACTTTCAACCTATTTCGAGTTCATTTGGAGTGATTTTCAATTTATGGGTCATTTAGCTCAAGACAATACATGAAAAATACCAAATGAAGTCAGAAATAGTTGAAAATTGATGATGTGGCTTTGAATGGTGCATTTTGAACACACAAAAGGTGTGGAGTTCAAATAATTCCAAAAAATGAAATCCCTTTTGTAACAGATGAGTTTTCGTATGAAACCCTCATACTTCGAAAGAGATTCTCCGATTTGTCCACGAAGTGCGTTTAGTTTTTGCCGGAACCCTCTCAACTTTTTAGCACATGATATGTAGGTGAAATTCTGATACCATGCCAACTTTCAACCTATTTAGAGTTCATTTGTAGTGCTTTTCAATTTCTGGGTCATTTAGCTCAAAAAAATCAATAAATTTATGAAAAATACCAAATGAAGTCACAAATAGTTGAAAATTGATGATGCAGCTTTGAATGGTGCATTTTGAACACACAAAAGTTCTGGAGTTCAAATAATTCCAAAAAATGAAATCCTTTTTGTAACAGATGAGTTTTGTATCAAAAACCCTGATACTTCGAAAGAGATTGTCCGATTTGTACATGAAGTGCGTCCAGTTTTTGTTGGGGAACGTCGCATGGGAAACAAAATTTTCCTAGGCGCACGAAGACCTATCATGGTGATGTCCATCTACGAGAGGGGATGAGTGATCTACGTACCCTTGTAGACCGTACAGCAGAAGCGTTAGTGAACGCGGTTGATGTAGTGGAACGTCCTCACATCCCTCGAACCGCCCCGCGAACAATCCCGCGATCAGTCCCACGATCTAGTACCGAACGGACGGCACCTCCGCGTTCAGCACACGTACAGCTCGACGATGATCTCGGCCTTCTTGATCCAACAAGAGAGACGGAGTGGTAGAAGAGTTCTCCGGCAGCGTGACGGCGCTCCGGAGGTTGGTGATGATCTCGTCTCAGCAGGGCTCCGCCCGAGCTCCGCAGAAACGCGATCTAGAGGAAAAACCGTGGAGGTATGTGGTCGGGCTGCCGTGGAAAAGTCGTCTCAAATCAGCCCTAAAACCTCCGTATATATAGGTGGGAGAGAGGGGGGCCTTGCCTTGGGGCTCAAGGAGCCCCAAGGGGGTCGGCCGAGCCAAGGGGGGAAGGTCTCCCCCCCAAACCGAGTTGGACTTGGTTTGGTGGGTGGGAGTCCTTCCTTCCCTTCCCACCTCCTCCTTTTTTTTCTTTCTCTTTGATTTTTCTTCCAATGCGCATAGGGCCCTTTTTGGGCTGTCCCACCAGCCCACTAAGGGCTGGTGCGCCACCCTCAAGGCCTATGGGCTTCCCCGGGGTGGGTTGCCCCCCCGGTGAACTCCCGGAACCCATTCGTCATTCCTGGTAACTCCGAAAACCTTCTGGTAATCAAATCAGGTCATCCTATATATCAATCTTCGTTTCCGGACCATTTCGGAAACCCTTGTGATGTCCGTGGTCTCATCGAGGACTCCGAACAACATTCGGTAACCAACCATATAACTCAAATACGCATAAAACAACGTCGAACCTTAAGTGTGCAGACCCTGCGGGTTAGAGAACTATGTAGACATGACCCGAGAGACTCCTCGGTCAGTATCCAATAGCGGGACCTGGATGCCCATATTGGATCCTACATATTCTACGAAGAACTTACCGTTTGAACCTCACTGTCAAGGATTCATATAATCCCGTATGTCATTCCCTTTGTCCTTCGGTATGTTACTTGCCCGAGATTCAATCGTCAGTATCCGCATACCTATTTCAATCTCGTTTACCAGCAAGTCTCTTTACTCGTTCCGTAATACAAGATGTCACAACTTACACTAAGTCACATTGCTTGCAAGGCTTATGTGTGATGTTGTATTACCGAGTGGGCCTCAAGATACTTCTCCGTCACACGGAGTGACAAATCCCAATCTTGATCCATACTAACTCAACGAACACCTTCGGAGATACCTGTAGAGCATCTTTATAGTCACCCAGTTACGTTGCGACGTTTGATACACACAAAGTATTCCTTCGGTGTTAGTGAGTTATATGATCTTATGGTCATAGGAACAAATACTTGACACACAGAAAACAGTAGCAACAAAATGACACGATCAACATGCTACGTCTATTAGTTTGGGTCTAGTCCATCACGTGATTCTCCTATGACGTGATCCAGTTATCAAGCAACAACACCTTGTTCATAATCAGAAGACACTGACTATCTTTGATCAACTGGCTAGCCAACTAGAGGCTTGCTAGGGACAGTGTTTTGTCTATGTATCCACACATGTAAATGAGTCTTCATTCAATACAATTATAGCATGGATAATAAACGATTATCTTGATACATGAATTATAATAATAACTATATTTATTATTGCCTCTAGGGCATAATTCCAACAGTCTCCCACTTGCACCAGAGTCAATAATCTAGCCCTCACATCATCATGCGAATTACATTGTAATAAATCTAACACCCATACAGTTCTGGTGTTGATCATGCTTTGGTCGTGGAAGAGGTTTAGTCAGCGGGTCTGCTACATTCAGATCCGTGTGCACTTTGCATATATTTACGTCCTGTCCTTCGACGTAGTCGCGGATGAGGTTGAAGCGTCGTTTGATGTGTCTGGACTTCTTGTGAAACCGTGGTTCCTTTGCGAAGGCAATGGCACCCGTGTTGTCACAGAACAAGGTTATTGGATTCAGTGCGCTTGGCACCACTCCAAGATCCGTCATGAACTGCTTCATCCAGACACCCTCCTTAGCCGCCTCCGAGGCAGCCATGTACTCCGCTTCACATGTAGAATCTGCTACGACGCTTTGCTTGGAACTGCACCAGCTTACCGCACCCCCATTAAGAATAAATACGTATCCGGTTTGCGACTTAGAGTCGTCCGGATCTGTGTCAAAGCTTGCATCGACGTAACCTTTTACGGCGAGCTCTTCGTCACCTCCATACACGAGAAACATCTCCTTAGTCCTTTTCAGGTACTTCAGGATATTCTTGACCGCTGTCCAGTGATCCACTCCTGGATTACTCTGGAACCTACCTGCCATACTTATGGCCAGGCTAACGTCCGGTCTAGTGCACAACATTGCATACATGATAGAACCTATGGCTGAAGCATAGGGGACGGAACGCATATGCTCTCTATCTTCATCAGTTGCTGGGCACTGAGTCTTACTCAATCTTGTACCTTGTAAAACTGGCAAGAACCCCTTCTTGGACTGGTCCATTTTGAACCTCTTCAAATCTTTATCAAGGTAGGTGCTTTGTGAAAGTCCTATCAGGCGTTTTGATCTATCCCTATAGATCTTAATGCCTAGAATGTAAGCAGCTTCTCCTAGGTCCTTCATAGAGAAACTTTTATTCAAGTAATCCTTTATGCTCTCCAAAATCTCTACGTTGTTTCCAATCATCAATATGTCATCCACATATAATATTAGAAACTCCACAGAGCTCCCACTCACTTTCTTGTAAATACAAGATTCTCCAACCGCTTGTATAAACCCAAATGCTTTGATCACCTCATCAAAGCGTTTGTTCCAACTCCGAGATGCTTGCACCAGTCCGTAAATGGATCGCTGGAGCTTGCACACCTTGTTAGCATTCTTAGGATCGACAAAACCTTCGGGTTGCATCATATACAATTCTTCCTTAAGAAAACCGTTAAGGAACGCCGTTTTGACATCCATCTGCCAGATTCATAATCGAAAAATGCAGCTATTGCTAACATGATTCTGATAGACTTAAGCATCGCTACGGGTGAGAATGTCTCATCGTAGTCAACTCCTTGAACTTGTGAAAAACCCTTTGCCACAAGTCAAGCTTTATAAACAGTCACATTGCCGTCAGCGTCCGTCTTCCTCTTAAAGATCCATTTGTTCTGAATAGCCTTGCGGCCCTCAGGCAGTACCTCCAAATACCACACTTTGTTCTCATACATGGATCATATCTCGGACTTCATGGCTTCTAGCCATTTGTTGGAATCTGGGCCCACCATTGCTTCTTCATATTTTGCAGGTTCATTGTTGCCCAACAACATGATTGACAAGACGGGATTACCTTACCACTCTGGAGCAGCACGTGGTCTCGTCGACCTGCGTGGTTCGACAGAAACTTGAACCGGAGTTTCATGATCATCATCATTAACTTCCTCCTCAACCGGCGTCGCAACGACGGAGGTTTCCCCTTGCCCTGCGCCACCATCCAGAGGGATGAGAGGCTCGACAACCTCGTCAAGTTCTATCTTCCTCCCACTCAATTCTCTCGAGAGAAACTCCTTCTCGAGAAAAGCTCCGTTTTTAGCAACAAACACTTTGCCCTAGGATTTGAGATAGAAGGTGTACCCAACTGTCTCTTTTGGATAACCTATGAAGACGCACTTTTCCGCTTTGGGTTCCAGCTTTTCAGGCTGAAGCTTTTTGACATAAGCATCACATCCCCAAACTTTAAGAAACGACAACTTTGGCCTTTTGCCATACCACAGTTCGTATGGTGTCGTCTCAACGGATTTTGATGGTGCCCTATTTAAAGTGAATGCAGCAGTTTCTAATGCATAACCCCAAAACGATAACGGCAAATCGGTAAGAGACATCATAGATCGCACCATCTCTAATAAAGTACGATTACGACGTTCGGACACACCATTACGCTGTGGTGTTCCAGGCGGTGTCAACTGTGAAACAATTCCACATTGTCTTAAGTGAGCACCAAACTCGAAACTCAGATATTCACCCCCACGATCAGACCGTAGGAACTTGATCTTCTAGTTACGATGATTTTCAACTTCACTCTGAAATTGCTTGAACTTTTCAAATGTTTCAGACTTGTGCTTCATCAAGTAGACATAACCATATCTACTCAAATCGTCAGTGAAGGTGAGAAAATAACGATATCCGCCTCGTGCCTCCACGCTCATCGGACCACACACATCGGTATGTATGATTTCCAACAAGTCACTTGCACGCTCCATTGTTCCGGAGAACGGAGTCTTAGTCATCTTGCCCATGAGGCATGGTTCGCACGTGTCAAGTGAATCAAAGTCAAGTGACTCCAAAAGTCCATCAGCATGGAGTTTCTTCATGCGCTTTACACCAATATGACCTAAGCGGCAGTGCCACAAAAATATGGCGCTATCATTGTTAACTCTAACTCTTTTGGTCTCAATGTTATGTATGTGTGTATCGCTATCAAGATTCAATATGAACAATCCTCTCACATTGGGTGCATGACCATAAAAGATGTTACTCATAGAAATAGAACAACCATTATTCTCTGACTTAAAAGAGTAACCGTCTCGCAATAAACAAGATCCAGATATAATGTTCATGCTCAACGCAGGCACTAAATAACAATGATTTAAGTTCATAACTAATCCTGATGGTAACTGAAGTGAAACTGTGCTGACGGCGATTGCATCAACCTTGGAACCATTTCCTACGTGCATCGTCACTTCATCTTTCGCCAGCCTTCGTCTATTCCGCAGTTCCTGTTTTGAGTTGCAAATATGAGCAACAGAACCGATATCGAATACCGAGGCACTACTACGAGAGCCGGTCAAGTACACATCAATAACTTGTATATCAAATATATCTGATTTTTCTTTGGCCGCCTTCTTATCTGCCACATACTTGGGGCAATTGCGCTTCCAGTGACCCATACCCTTGCAATAGTAACACTCAGTTTCAGGCTTAGGTCCAGCTTTGGGTTTCTTCGTCGGATTGGCAACAGGCTTGCCGCTCTTCTTTGAATTACCCTTCTTGCCTTTGCCGTTTCTCTTAAAACTAGTGGTCTTATTGACCATCAACACTTGATGCTCTTTACGAAGTTCAGACTCTGTGATTTTCAGCATCGCAAACAACTCGCCAGGAGACTTGTTCATCCCTTGCATGTTGTAGTTCAACACAAAGCCTTTATAGCTTGGCGGCAGTGATTGAAGGATTCTGTCAGTGATAGCCTCTTGCGGGAGTTCAATCCCCAGCTCAGCTAGACGGTTTGAGTACCCAGACATTTTGAGCACATGTTCACTGACAGACGAGTTTTCCTCCATCTTGCAAGCATAGAATTTATCGGAGGTCTCATACCTCTCGATCCGGGTGTTCTTCTGAAAGATAAACTTCAACTCCTGGAACATCTCAAATGCTCCATGACGCTCAAAGCGACGTTGAAGTCCCGGTTCTAAGCCATACAAGACTGCACATTGAACTACTGAGTAGTCCTCCTTACGTGCTAACCAAGCGTTCTTAACATCCTGATCAGCCGTAGCGGGTGGTTCATCTCCTAGCGCAGCATTAAGGACATAATCCTTCTTCCCAACTTGTAAGATTAGCTTAAGATTACGAGCCCAGTCTACAAAGTTGCTTCCATCATCTTTCAACTTAGCTTTCTCTAGGAACGTATTAAAATTCAGGGTGACTGTCGCGTGAGCCATGATCTACAACACAAATATATTCAAAGTGGACTTAGACTATGTTCAAGAGAATTAGAGTTTAACTTAATCAAAATTATACGCTAAACTCCCACTCAAAAAGTACATCTCTCTAGTCATTTGAGTGGTTCATGATCCACTTACACTAGCTCAAGTCCGATCATCACGTGAGTTGAGTATAGTTTTAGTGGTAAGCATCCCTATGCTAATCATATCATCTATATGATTCACGATCGACCTTTCGGTCTCATGTGTTCCGAGGCCATGTCTGCACATGCTAGGCTCGTCAAGCTTAACCCGAGTGTTCCGCGTGCGCAACTGTTTTGCACCCGTTGTATGTGAACGTTGAGTCTATCACACCCGATCATCACGTGGTGTCTCGAAACGACGAACTGTAGCAATGGTGCACAGTCGGGGAGAACACAATTTCGTCTTGAAATTTTAGTGAGAGATCACCTCATAATGCTACCGTCGTTCTAAGCAAAATAAGGTGCATAAAAGGATTAACATCACATGCAATTCATAAGTGACATGATATGGCCATCATCATGTGCTTCTTGATCTCCATCACCAAAAGCACCGACATGATCTTCTTGTCACCGGCGCCACACCATGATCTCCATCAACGTGTTGCCATCGAGGTTGTCGTGCTACTCATGCTATTACTACTAAAGCTACATCCTAGCAAAATAGTAAACGCATCTGCAAGCACAAACATTAGTATAAAGACAACCCTATGGCTCCTGCCGGTTGCCGTACCATCGACGTGCAAGTTGATATTATCTATTACAACATGATCATGTCATACATCCAATATATCACATCACATCGTTGGCCATATCACATCACAAGCGTACCCTGCAAAAACAAGTTAGACGTCCTCTAATTTTGTTGTTGCATGTTTTACGTGGTGACCACGGGTATCTAGTAGGATCACATCTTACTTACGCAAACACCACAACGGAGATATATGAGTTGCTATTTAACCTCATCCAAGGACCTCCTCGGTCAAATCCGATTCAACTAAAGTTGGAGAAACTGACACTTGCCAGTCATCTTTGAGCAACGGGGTTACTCGTAGCGATGAAACCAGTCTCTCATAAGCGTACGAGTAATGTCGGTCCAAGCCGCTTCAATCCAACAATACCGCGGAATCAAGAAAAGACTAAGGAGGGCAGCAAAACGCACATCACCGCCCACAAAAACTTTTGTGTTCTACTCGAGAAGATATCTACGCATGAACCTAGCTCTGATACCACTGTTGGGGAACGTCGCATGGGAAACAAAAAATTTCCTACGCGCACGAAGACCTATCATGGTGATGTCCATCTACGAGAGGGGATGAGTGATCTACGTACCCTTGTAGACCGTACAGCAGAAGCGTTAGTGAACGCGGTTGATGTAGTGGAACGTCCTCACGTCCCTCGATCCGCCCCGCGAACAATCCCGCGATCAGTCCCACGATCTAGTACCGAACGGACGACACCTCCGCGTTCAGCACACGTACAACTCGACGATGATCTTGGCCTTCTTGATCCAGAAAGAGAGACAGAGAGGTAGAAGAGTTCTCCGACAGCATGACGGCGCTCCGAAGGTTGGTGATGATCTCGTCTCAGCAGGGCTCCGCCCGAGCTCCGCAGAAACGCGATCTAGAGGAAAAACCGTGGAGGTATGTGGTCGGGCTGCCGTGGAAAAGTCGTCCCAAATCAGCCCTAAAAGCTCCGTATATATAGGTGGGAGAGGGGGGGCCTTTCCTTGGGGCTCAAGGAGCCACACGGGGGTCGGCCGAGCCAAGGGGGGAAGGTCTCCCCCCCAAACCGAGTTGGACTTGGTTTGGTGGGTGGGAGTCCTTCCTTCCCTTCCCACCTCCTCCTTTTTTTTATTTCTCTTTGATTTTTCTTCCAATGCGCATAGGGCCCTTTTTGGGCTATCCCACCAGCCCACTAAGGGCTGGTGCGCCACCCTCAAGGCCTATGGGCTTCCCCGGGGTGGGTTGCCCCCCCCGGTGAACTCCCGGAACCCATTCGTCATGCCCGGTACATTCCCGGTAACTCCGAAAACCTTCCAGTAATCAAATGAGGTCATCCTATATATCAATCTTCGTTTCCGGACCATTCCGGAAACCCACGTGACGTCCGTGATCTCATTCAGGACTCCGAACAACATTCGGTAACCAACCATATAACTCAAATACGCATAAAACAAACGTCGAACCTTAAGTGTGCAGACCCTGCGGGTTCGAGAACTATGTAGACATGACCCGAGAGACTCCTCGGTCAATATCCAATAGCGGGACCTGGATGCCCATATTGGATCCTACATATTCTACGAAGAACTTATCGTTTGAACCTCAGTGTCAAGGATTCATATAATCCCTTATGTCATTCCCTTTGTCCTTCGGTATGTTACTTGCCCGAGATTCGATCGTCAGTATCCGCATACCTATTTCAATCTCGTTTACCGGCAAGTCTCTTTACTCGTTCCGTAATACAAGATCCCGCAACTTACACTAAGTCACATTGCTTGCAAGGCTTATGTGTGATGTTGTATTACCGAGTGGGCCCCGAGATACCTCTCCGTCACACGGAGTGACAAATCCCAGTCTTGATCCATACTAACTCAACGAACACCTTCAGAGATACCTGTAGAGCATCTTTATAGTCACCCAGTTACGTTGCGATGTTTGATACACACAAAGTATTCCTCCGGTGTTAGTGAGTTATATGATCTCATGGTCATAGGAACAAATACTTGACACGCAGAAAACAGTAGCAACAAAATGACACGATCAACATGCTACGTCTATTAGTTTGGGTCTAGTCCATCACGTGATTCTCCTAATGACGTGATCCAGTTATCAAGCAACAACACCTTGTTCATAATCAGAAGACACTGACTATCTTTGATCAACTGGCTAGCCAACTAGAGGCTTGCTAGGGACAGTGTTTTGTCTATGTATCCACACATGTAAATGAGTCTTCATTCAATACAATTATAGCATGGATAATAAACGATTATCTTGATACAGGAATTATAATAATAACTATATTTATTATTGCCTCAAGGGCATAATTCCAACAGTTTTTGCTGCAACCCTCTCAACTTTTTAGCACATGCTATGTGGGTGAAATGATGATACTATGCCAAATTTCAACCTATTTAGAGTTCGTTTGTAGTGCTTTTGAATTTCTGGGTCATTTAGCTCAAAAACATATCAATAGCAAATGAAGTCACAAGTAGTTGAAAATTGATGATGTGACTTTGAATGGTGCATTTTGAATACACAAAAGGTTTGGAGTTCAAATAATTCAAAAAAATGAAATCCCTTTTGTAACAGATGAGTTTTCATATGAAACCCTGATACTCCGAAAGAGATTGTCCATTTGTAGATCAAGGGCGTCCAGTTTTTGCCGCAACCCTCTTAATTGTTTAGCACATGCTATGTGGGTGAAATGATGATACCATGCCAACCCTCAACCTATTCAGAGTTCATTTGTAGTGCTTTTCAATTTCTGGGTCATTTAGCTCAAAACAAAATCAATAAATGCATGAAAAATACCAAATGAAGTCAGAAATAGTTGAAAATTGATGATGTGGCTTTGAATGGTGCATTTTGAACACACAAAAGGTCTGGAGTTCAAATAATTCCAAAAAGTGAAATCCCTTTTGTAACAGATGAGTTTTCGTATGAAACCCTGATACTTCGAAAGAGATTGTCCGAGTTGTACACGAAGTACGTCCAGTTTTTTCCGCAACCCTCTCAACTTTTTAGAACAAGTTATGTGGGTGAAATGATGATACCATGCCAACTTTCAACCTATTCAGAGTTCATTTGTACTTCTTTTCAATTTCTGGGTCATTTAGCTAAAATAAATAAATAAATGCATCAAAAATACCAAATGAAGTCAGAAATAGTTGAAAATTGATGATGTGGCTTTGAATGGTGCATTTTGAACACACAAAAGGTCTGGTGTTCAAATAATTCCAAAAAATGAAATCGCTTTTGTCACAGATGAGTTTTCGTAAGAAACCCTAATACTTTGAAAGAGATTGTATGATTTGTACACAAAGTGCGTCCAGTTATTGCCACAACCCTCTTAACTTTTTAGCACATGCTATGTGGGTGAAATGATGATACCATGCGAACTTTCAACATTTTCGTAGTTCATTTGTAGTGCTTTTCAATTTCCGGGTCATTTAGCTCAAAAAAATTCAATAAATGCATGAAAAATACCAAATGAAGTCAGAAATAGTTGAAAATTGATGATGTGGCTTTGAATGGTGCATTTTGAACACACAAATGGTCTGGAGTTCAAATAATTCCAAAAACAAATGAAAGAATCACTGAAAAACAGTAAGTAGGAACGAATAACTATATTCTGTAAAAAAAATTCAAGTAATGGGCCACCACGGCTTGAATACGACTAGAAGTCGAACTAGATAGTTGGGCCATGATTCAGGCCCGCGGAAACCCCAACAGCTAGTGACAGTTTAGGCCCGAAAGCCTGCATATGAGAGGAGCTCGAGACAGTGTGCGCACAAGCGCTTATAAACCACCAAACTTCTCGCTCGGCTAGCGAGGTGGGACTAAACATCTAACCGCACCGCGGCTGTGCCAGGCACACGCCTTTCGTGTCGGTTTGTGGCACAAACCGGGACCAGAGACAGACTTTAGTATAGGTTGGTGGCACAAACCGGGACAAATGGCACCCTTTCGTCCTGGTTGGTTCCGCAACCCAGGAGTAAATGTATCTTCTTCCCCGCGATTTGGCAACTGAAAATAGACCTTTAGTCCCGGTTTGCTGAGTCAACTGGGACAAAAGGGTGGTATTGGTGCTGGTTCGGGCCACCAACCGGGATAGAAGGTTTTCGCATATAGGCGGGTCTTGTCGAAATTTCCCCAAAAACTCTCCCATTGCTCGCCCCCGCCCCCGAGCCATTCCTCGTCGTCGCCGCCCCCGATCTAGTCCTCCTCGTCATCGCCGCCATCCTCGAGCCCATCGCCGTCGCCCCGAGCACGTCGCCGTCGCCGCCGCCCCCGATCCAGTCCTCCTCGCCGCCGTCGATGCCCCGAGCATGTCGTCGTCGCCGCCCCCGAGCCCGTCGTCATCGCCACGAGCCCGTCGTCGTCGCCGCCCTGACCCCGTCGTCGTCGCTGCCCCGCGCCCGTCGTTGTCGCCGCACCGAGTCTGTCGGCCCCGGTGAGCTCCTCCTCTGCGCGTGCTCTGCTTGTCGCCGCCGCCGCCCATGCATATTGTTGTTCATACAAATTTTGTTCATATATAGATTATACTAGAGATGTATTCGAGATTAAATTTAATATGTATTAAGTTTATTATTGGTTCTAACTGAAAGAAAACCTTTTTCCCTCTTGAGATCTATTGCATTATATATCACTAGTAAGCATGCCCGTGCGTTGCAACGGGAGAGGAGAACAATAATAATATCTTGTAACGTGCAACTGTAGCAAAGTATAAAGCAGGATTCGTCGGTTCGACAAAAGTTCCCAATGGTGCAGCATCCAGATAGTGTCGTCCGGTGCCAGTGAGGCACATGCCAAAGTCTAGAAAAAATACATATCAAACGGCATTCTTGTAGGTGAAAGAGAAAAAGTTATCTATTCTAGTCATGTAGCACTAAACGGAGAATATAAGAAAGATACAAATGATCTATTTTAATGTAGCTCGCAAGATTGACCGGTGTTGTTTTATATCTGTATGTTGCTAGCTTTGAAATATTTGAGGTACCTGAGATTTAACAAAATCTTAATATATAAAATTCCATTATACTTATAAAAATATGTTGGTTGAGATAATGCTTGGTGATTATTTGCAGAAACTATATGGATCAAAGAGAACAGTTGTTGGGGGAGATAATGGTCGGTGATTATTTGTCGTATCTCAACGACACCGATGGTCTGGAAGGAGAGGATGACGGCTCGGATGATCAAACAATGGAGGAGGAAGGACATGATCATGATGGCTCCGGTGACCGAAGGCCGGAGGAAAAAGGAGACCATGATGACGGCTCGGGTGACCGAACGGAGGAGGGAGATGTTGCAAAGTCCGGTGAGGTATACATATTAATTAAGCCCGAAGGTATGGACATATATTAACACTTCATTCTTTCTTCTTTTATAGCCCTCCGGATCGAGCCAAACTTCGGTAAAGAGACGAGGCCGGAAGAGAAGGTTGCGCATGGATGAGAAGTTCACAATCACAGCAATCGCGGCCGATGGCCTACCGATTGAACCCAAGCTGACCAAGGACGTATTTTCTTCTCAGTGCGGAGCTATTTTTAAGGACAACATCCCGATCAACGTCAAGAAATGTAAAAATCCTAAGGGCGACGACGTCCCTGAAGGTGTTTATGTCACGGATAGTCACAAATATGATCTTTGGACCGCGCTGAAGGCAAATTTTACCTTGCTGCCAGAGGAAGATCCGAATAAGCCATTTATAGAGCCACTTGTCAAGGTGTGTGCCCTTAAGAATATGGCACATCTATTCGGGAAGTGGAAGAATAATTTGAAATCAATGTTTGTCGACAAAGGGAAGACTCCAGAATTCGTCGGCCGATTTGAGAAGATAAGAGATCGCTGGCCCGCATTTGTGGCATACAAGTCATCCCAGAAGAGTAAGAAAATTTCAGAGAAAAACAAGAACAATGCCGCCAAGAAGCAGTATCACCATCACACGGGGTCTGGTGGCTACCTCAAAGCCCGGCCGTTCTGGGACAAAGCTGAGAATGACCTAATTGCTAAAGGGGTCCAACCACAAACATTGAACTGGGGAGAGCGTTCAAGGACTTGGTTCTTCGGGGTTCAGGGAACTTTGGACCCTGAAATAGGGAAGTGTCGTTGGACGGACGAGAAACTTGCAATACCGATGATCAAGCTTCAGAAGTGTATCACCGCAGGGCAGGAAGGGACGTTCATTCCAGACAGAGAGAATGACGAGCTAACTGAGGCCCTAGGGAATGCCGAGCACCCTGGACAAACACGAGGCACACCAGGCTCCGTTCCGTGGAAGTTTGGGTTTCCTGAAGCAAGCGGTTATAGAAGCCAGGAGAGAAAGAGGAAAGGGGAGCTGAGCGACATGCAACAGATCAAGGCAAGACTGCAAAAGCTAAAGGAACTTGAGATCCAGTGAGCTACCGGCCAACCATCTCAGCGGCACAAAGCTATCCTAGAAGGTACCCCACCATCTCAGCGAAGAAGGAGCGTGGCTTCCACAGAGCCTGTTCAACATGACTTCACGGCTCCTAGCTACCCCGTGGATACTATCACGGAGGCTCAACATTGAGAGCTTATGATGAAATGTCGGAACCTCACTTTCATGGCAGTTGTCTGCTCTGTTCAACCTCCTCAACCCAACGGAACTTTTCACAGCCTTCCGATTCCACATGGCTATGTTGTTGTGATGGTGGATCAAGTAATGGAGAATTTTGAGCAGCTCGAGCTTGACCACCCTATAGGTGAAGGGGAGATTCAGCTGGTTCATGATGTGGGGACTACATGTCTATGGCTGAAGGAGTTCATCAAGCTTCCAAACTGGACGCCTCCGCCTCCTCCGACGACGACGACAAGTCAGGGAACTCCACCTCCTCTCCCTCCTCCTCCTCCGGCGAGTGATCAGGGCACTCCACCTCCTTCTCGAGCTCCTCCGACGCGTGAGGGCACTTTGCCTCCTCCTTCACCTACTCCGGCGCGTTAGAGCAGTCCGCCTCCTCCTTCGCCTTGTCGGCAGCATCAGAAGATAAACGCCGCTGCTCCGGCTCGTGCGGCGCATCAGAGCAGTCTGCCTCCTCCTCTCAGGCGGAAGAGATACACCTCCTTCTCTCCGGCGGCTAGCAGTACAAGCAGAGGCGGGAAATTCGGTCCATCTCTCAAGCCTCTGCAAAAGTTACCATATGAGAGGACCAAGGAGGAAAATGAGGAGATATGTCGTGCCGAATTGAGGGCCCATTTAGCAAAGAAAACTCCACCTCCGAAGGAGAAGCTAGATCCGATGAGAGTGGAGTGCACTATCAATCAACTGCAGCGTCCACCATCGCCTCCGCCGGATTCCAACTACGACCACATTCTTAGAAAGACATATGCACAAGCGGTGCGGTCCGGAACTACTTCTAGTGATGCAAGGTTAGCAGAACGAACAAGTGGGAAAACAATTCCCGAGCTCGATATCGTCATCACTAATCATCCGGAGATGGTGCCCGGTACCAATCATGATGATTACTTGGGGGATGATGTAACAAAAGAACAATATAAATACGTGCATGGGAAGCCTCTCGTCAAACCTGGTCATCCTGCTCTAACAACGATGATGCACAGATTGCATGAGTGGTACATGAAAACCTGCAGGGAGCCTAGGAAAAAGCTATGTATGTGGCAGTCAAACCAGAGCACGAATTCATTGGACTTCCCATTCTTACTATTCAATTTGAGGAGTTATTTCAGTTATACAATCAAGTAGCCCTCAACAAATAACTCATGGCTTTCTACTGTCTCTAAGTATTACTTCTATAGTTAAGTCTCTAGCTCAGCTCGTTCATTGCATGTATATATAATTATCCTCATTATATATATTATGCAGATTGAAGATCGTCGAATTAAAAAAAGCAAGAATCGTCGACGTTGGGTTCCTTAGCCCAGATGTCGTAAATGAATTGACGGTACGAAACTCAATCAAAGAGACCGAGGAGAACTTGCTAAACTCGTTCCTTATACATAAAAAAGTGTAAATAATCTTTCCTTACAACTTCAAGTGAGTGTTGTTGTCTTCTCTGTAAACTCGGTTTCGCTGACTCAAGGTTAATTAAGTAATGTAATTGATGAGCTATATATGCGTGCGTAGAGACCACTTTATTCTACTATCCATTGACGTTGACAGGGCGGTAGTAAATGTCTTAGACTCGAGACATAAAGCCAAAAACGATTATGAGGACATTACTGCAATGCTCAAGAAGTAAGTTCAGTCAATGTACCGAGACCATATCGGCATGCAACTTTCGTTAATTTCCTGATATCAAGTAATCATTTTCTTTGCCTGGCAGGGTTTGGATGAATTTCGCCAATATGGTTCCCGGTCTAAACAAAGAGTTGCAATTCACGCACCCCAAGGTAAGTAGTACTAGCTAGTTCCGCGCATCTCTAATTGATTCAAATTTTCATCAATATATCATTACCATGCTTGCTTATCAGTTTGATTGAACTCTATTCTCGTAAAGTGTATGTACCAAAAAGAAGGCACTGTTTTATGTGCATACTACGTATGCGAGTTCATTAGACACTCGACCTCTGAGCGGGTCTTCTGTGAGAAAGAATTTCAAGTACGTAAATAATATTCACAATTGTGTTGAGTTTTATTCAGATATATGCATGTATTGACCCCCTTCTTTAAATTAGGTCTGCGAGATGCGGGATCAACTCCTACCATATGATCGCATACGAGCAATTCAAGAGGAATTGGCAGTATTCTTTGTTGACCACGTCATACCTAAAGAAGGAGAATGCCATGTGGATTTGTCATTGGATCTTAATTAGATGATGTTTAGGATTAAATGTAAAAGATGTTATATTGTATATATATAATAGCGTCGGATAGATATACGAAAACTTGTTGTTCGACCAAGCATGGAGAAACAGAGGACACTTCTCTCTATTAGCTAGCTAACACAATATGAAACCACTAAATTAACGCTCCAACCCCCCCCCCCCCCCCCCCCGCCAAACCCCCCTCCCCCCATTAAAAAAAACCAGCTCCGGCCATATGCTGACGCGTGGATGCCATGTTGTCCTGGTTGGTGTGACCTACCGAGACTAAAGAACCTCCTGCCCAGGCTACCCGTAGAGGCCAGGTGGAGACCCTTCGGTCCCGGTTAGTAAGGGAACCGAGACTAAAGGTTATGGGCTTTAGTCCCGACCATTTAGTCCCGGTTCAAGAACCGGGGCAAATGGGCCTCTGGAACCGGGACAAATGGGCCATTTTCTACTAGTGACACGACAATCTTGCCACGACGCTGCACCTCCTCTCTCTCTCTCTCGTAGTTCTCTCCTCCAAACACCCCATGGTGAAGCCGTGCTGAGCTCTCAACACCAACACCTCACCATGTCGTCGTGCTGCCGGAGGACTCGGGATGCTACTTCACCATCGCTCGTTGGATAGAGGAGGTGAAGGCGTCACCAAGATGTACGTGTGTTGAACGAGGAGGTGCCGTCCGCTCAGCACTTGGTCGGGAGATCATGGGATGTTTTGTGATTGGATCGCGAAGACGTACCACTACATCAATCGCGTTCTTGAACGATTCCTCTTAGTGATCTCCAAGGGTATGTAGATTCAATCTCTCCTCTCGTAGATGGTCATCACCATGGATAGGTCATGTTTGCACGTAGGAATTTTTTTGTTTCCCATACAACGTTCCCAACAGGTGCACCACGTGAGCCGTGGGCTGATTTTTTGTGGATATATAGCCAGTAGCCCAGAAGGTGCATGTCGGTCTAAAACATGAGATGCACTTGAAGGAAAAATAAAACCGTTGATCCCTGTAGCCCCTGAGACTCAGGCTGATTCACGAAATCGGCCTGAGGATCAATTACTTGCTCGACAGCAAACTTTAGGAATTGAAACGCAATGTGTAGTAGCCCTGAGACTCGGATTAGGTGCGGCCAACAAACCTGAGGATCGTAATCTCCTCGAAAACTGTTCTACATTTGTTGTGTCGGTATTGACAACGCCAAGGTGTAGATCGGCACGAAATATGCCGAACTGCGGGTCGGAAAAGATTTTTTGGTTGGTGTAATTTAATCTGTGACGAGCTATATAACTAGTAGCCCCCGAGACTTAGGTTGGGCAACATGGCCGAACCTAGGATCGTAACTCCTCGGGAACTATTTCATCCACTAAGTGTGTTTTGACAACACCGAGGTGGAGCTATTCTCTGAATAGAATCACCATGCAGAACACCTCGAACAAGAGGACGTCCTGCCTCCTGAAAGAAAAACATATAAATAGGTTAAAGGTGCCATAAGCTTGGTAATACCGAAAACTTTAGCAAAAAGATTACGCTCTGAACTAAATCAAGTTTCTTGGTGCCAATCCGAAAATTGGTTGATAAATTAGATCTCTGACACTTGAAGTGGTTGAGCCTTTGGCTTCAACCTCCATATCCCGAGGACGGAGTGTTTCTCTGAGTCCTGTTTAGCGAACTAAATTCAATCGGATTTAGAGAGAAAAAAGGCTACCGGCTATTGACCAAACATTCGTGTCTGAAAAGGAATATAAGAAAAGACTTTGCAACGATTATAAAACGGCTCACATAAATTTTAAGAGACCCTAGGTAACATGGGTAAAGGAAGTGTTTTTAACAAACAACGCTCTTAACATGCTCAGTTTTTAACAAACAGCTTTTGTGTTTAACATAAATATAATGCTTAGCTGAACCGAACAAGAAGAACAATTTCGAAGAATGCTGAACATGAAAACAACTTAGCTCGTTAATGTGCTCAGTGTTGATGACGAAGGCCGAAATTATGGCGGGTCAAGGTCACAGCCCGAAGCCGGTCACGAGGTAGCGACAGAGAGCTTGACATGATGAAGAGACAACACAACACTTCGAAAGGGTCAAGGCGAAACCAAGGTACAGCCGAGGAGACACAGTAGTTCGGCAATATGACGGTGAAGCCCTCACATTAGTCGACCATGTTGACGACGCAATTCGGGTGACGGAGGCGCGACGACAACGTCAGCGTGTCGACGTGACTTTCTAACACAGTCGGAGCCGATCACCTGTCCACATAAAGTAGAGCAAGACAAAAGTAATATCAATTAATAATAAAAATCCTCTACTTAATTAACTTAAGTGAAGTAATTATTAGAAAAAATATACCCTTAGCACTGAGGTGCCCGAGCGAAGTGCTCGGTTTGATGAAGTTCCGGTGTGGCACGACCGATGTGGCGAGGCGAAGCCCTCAGTCCAGCCGAGATGAAGAAGCTGGTCGGCTCGTGACGCCGAAGTCCATGGAGCATGTTGATAAAGAGATGGCGAAGCCCCTCGGTCTAGTTGAGATGGCGCAGCTGGTCGGTCGGTGACGTGGAAGTCCACGGAGTACATTGATGAAGAGATGGTGAAGCCCCCCGGTCTAGCCGAGATGACTTAGTAGTTTGGTAAGGTGGCGCTAGAGCCCCCACGCCAGCCGACATATCGAAGCAGGTCGGCGTGTTGAATGTTGGCTTGAACAAGCGATGATGCGGTGATGCCGATGCAAGTCGGAATTTGTGACGTGATCAATGCTAGCTTGATCAAGCAACGACGCGCCCGACCCTTGCAACCCGTGGGCGACGAGATTATCCAAATATTATTCCACCCTCGCGATGTTGAACTTTTGGTTGGATTGTTGAGGTGTTGATCCGATGAGATTGACCTCGGCTCGACGAAGGGATGATTTGTCTAGTACAGGTCGGCAGTAGTGGGGCAACATTGTCGGGCTGGTTTCACATCAGTGTAATGGTGAACATTGCCTTGGAAAAGGCTTAAAATTTATGGGCATGTGTTACTAGAACAACACATAAATAAACTCCATTCATGAAGAAAGATGAACTTGGATCGGATTCATTTTCGTGAAGAAAACAGATCCGAAACTCATTGTACTCATGGGGTATTTCCTGGAGTTTGGACGGTCGGATCGGGCTGAAATTTTGAGAAGTGACCGATATAGGAATTCCGCAGCCGTTGAACGGTAGGATTTTTCAACTGATGTGCGAGCTAGATACTCGAACCCTCTCCCTAAACTCATCAAGATTCCCATCCATACTCGATAGTGCTTTGGTATAACGGGGATCGCCATAGATTCCTCCGCCGGAACGCGATAAAATTTTGGAGGGTTCTGGTTCATACAATTCCGCACAATTCCGCCAAAACTATTGCCAAAACGACGCTCGAGGAAACGAGGATGACGAACACAGATTTGTTGTCCAGGAAAAACTGCAATCAATCTACAAACGAGCCATCAATCCTTTTGCCGATTACACAACGGATTTCTTAGTGAAAGCACCAATATCGGTGTTAAAATTGGCGGATCTCGAGTAGGGGGTCCCGATCTGTGGATCTTGGATCGATGGGTTACAGGCGACGAAGGAGACGATGTTTACCCTGGTTCTCGCCTTCTTGATGGAGGTAAAACCCTAAGTAGTACAGAGTCGGAGTTGATCTAACTCGAGATCGTTGTGGTCTAAACCCTAATGATGTAGATGTTCTGTCTAATGAATATTTATCAACTAGCCTGACCTCGGCTTATATAACACACTGGAGACCTAGGATAACAATAGTCTTAGTCGGCTACGTCGGTGGAGAGGAGTCCTTGTCTTGATCACCAAGTCTTGTGAAATCTTCCTCGTATATGTCATCGGCTGATCGAAGTAGCCTAGAAATCCGGCCCGTAGAGATAGGTCGGCGTCCCGAGGACCCCTTAGTCCCGGACTCCCTAAGCAAGACAATGTGCTAGGTTTAAGAAAATACGTTTTGGGTTTAAGATAAAATTGGTCTAGATCTTGAGAGGATTGTTACATGTCCTTGAGAAAAATGTCCAAATTTTAGGAGATTAACTATCCATGTTTTTGGTTCTTGGTTAATAGATTGGTCACAATAGTTTTTTTTATTTTTGAAAGAAGATGGTCACAATAGTTAACCCAATAGATTCTCGATCCTTATGTTTTTCATACTACATATGCCTTTGGATTAACACCGGACAATAAGTACACCATCGTGAGTGGAGAGCACCTGCAACAATTGAGGAGGGAATAAAACTAGCAAATCCACAAACCAAACAATGCAAAAGAATATTTCCCTAAAAAAATGCAAACATGTTTTTTAGCCATTCTGCAAATATGGTCTGATCAAAAGCATAATTCTTCATGTTGAGAATACTTGATGTGGGTCGTAAATCAAACAATTACTCGTATAATAGGCTATGCTTGGAGGTGTGATGAATTTTTTCCCCGATGCAACGTACGGGCATTTTTACTACTCCCTCCATTTTTATATACAAGGCCACTATCGAAATTGCAATTTACAAAAATACAAGACCACTAACACTAATTGATGCAATATTAATGGTGTTTGCCTCGTAGTATTAACAAATGTGGACATTAATTATTTTGCATGCATAAGGGAGTGAGATCATTGATTTTTATGTGCATGAGAGAGCAAAATACACATTAATTTACACACAAACAAGAAGACAAGCTGTCTTACAACATTAACTTAGAAGGCATTAGTTTTTGTCTTGGTACCTGTAATATGAGTTTGTGGCCTTGTATATAAAAATGAAGACAGTAGTATATATAAAGTATTTAAAATGATAATATAATAACATAAAATAATAAAAAATATAGATACATTGAAGACGTATCATTGACGTGCGTCGGCCTATGACCTAGCTTGCCCTGGACTCAGATGGTCAGAAGAAAGCGAACAAGGGCCTCTGCGCCGGCCTAGCGCATTGCGGACTAAAAATGACAGCACCATCACCAATGATCCTGTTTGGATAATATAACTCGATTAGAGGTTAGAGTTAGATGAACTATCCTTTAATTAACTCTAATCAAAAAGGTGTTTGAATGAAAGGGTTAGATTGCCAATAAATGTACTTTTTCCAATCATTTGGCTCTTTAACAAGGATTTGGTGTGATGAAGGTAGAGGAAAAAGTAACTTTTTTTAGATCCCACCTAACTCTAACCCAAATAAACACCTATTGAGGTGGGTTAGTTTTTTGGATTGGTTAGATGCACTCTAACCGGGGTAGCTTTGAAAATTGCGACCACTCTGACGGGGGATAACCCCGGGCTAGGCTCATTGAGTCTACTCCTTTGCATCCAAAAGCAAAGGGAAGCGTCAGCTTCCTCTAGACGGTCAATTCCTCTTGGCCGGTTGGGGAGCTCCTGCCGGCTAGGGGTGAGACGACAATCCCTCTTGGCCGGCTGGGGAGCTCTTGTCGGCTAGGGGCAAGACGACAATCCCTCCTGGCCGGCTCGGAAGCGTGTGCCAGCTAGGAGCGAGATGGCAACTTCAAGGCCGGCTAGCGAGGCCGCTAGCCGGCCAGGCAACCCTAGTCACATCCAACCCTAGGCTGGGACTAGACTCTACGAATAAAGGCAAGTATGCGTTAGCACAAGTACAAGGTTGGGGCGCACGGCAGTAACAGTGTCAGTGGCCATGCCGCTGACCTAGGCCAACTCCGATCCGTCAAACCAGCACAGTTAAGGCCCATCAGCACCCACTCCATTAACAAAGTTTGGCGTGGTAATA